>NC_056742.1:206516600-206521600 GCF_019279795.1 Protopterus annectens
AGATAAGTACAAGCCACTTCAGCTATATCAGGAACCTCAAGAGTATTATGTAACAATGTTCTGAATTAATATAAATAATACCACATACTCATCTCCGGGTGACAGGGTAAAAATATTAGTGGACAGATATAGTTCTAAGTTTAATGTCCTTTCTCAACCTAATTATCCACAACACATTAGCATGCCTGTGCACAACCCCCCCCCCCCACCATCACCTCTTAGCAAGCCCTACACTAGCTCCATGGACCAGTATAATGTGCCAGGATGTGTTTTGTCAGCAGAAAATATTGCTTGACTGATTCTATTCATTCTCAATCTCTCCACTGGATTAATGCCAAAGGTATGGAGAACTACTGTAGTCATCCCATTTCACAAAGTGGAGCCACTGCTGATATGGGAAACTACAGACCCATAAGTCTCACCGGCCATATCTGCAAGCTAGTGAAGTACATCACTGTGGAACTCATTAACAAAAGGATATGCATTCTCAAACTCTGTACCTAAACTAGTCTAATTTAAAGTTAGATTCTCCTCCTAAACCTAGTGAACATCTTTGAACAAGTCACCTAGGCACTGGACTCCGCAAGTCAGTACAAACTGCACACTTAGACGTGAACTAAGTCATTGATACCACTCCATTTTCAGGCATCATTGATGATGTAATCAAAGTGAATGTAATCCCCTGTTACCCAATGGATATGCAAACTGTCTCACAGATAAAACCTAGTTTATTAATGTTGGAGGCACACACTGAAATGAAAGAGTAGCTATCAGTGGTGTATCTCTGGAATCTGCACTGGGACTTATTTGCAATCTAATTCCTGGTGTCAGAGCCAACTCCAAGGGCTTGTGACTTATGATCCAGGAAAGAGAGACTCCAAACAGAAAGGCAAAGCAGTTTTAATAACAGTTGTGTGAACGGTAAATAAAAGGTTAAGCCCTTTCACCCGGAACACTTCCAGGCTTCTTCAGAACAATTCTACATTACAAAGTGCACTTATTTAAAACTAACCAGCAATCAGAACCTGCCAATCACTGAATAACACATATTCTAAAACCCCTCCTAAGCCAACACTACAGTGTTAACCCTTTATTGCTTAGGGCAAACAGAATAAAATTAACACTGTGTATTAAATGGAGTAATTAAAATATGTCCTTGAACAATACTGTATTAATAAAATCTTTTAAACCAAACGAATGAGCTGTAGAAAGCTGGTGCTAGTAATAGAAACACACCCCCTTATGGGTCTATGTGATTTGTTAGTTTGAACACACTTAATTAGCATAATTGATTGTATAAAAACGTGGTTGTTATTCAGAGATGTAAAACTTTTTTGTCTGAGGAAGGTGCGCCATTGAGTTCTCCGAAAGCGTGCGCTTACTTCATTAAATTTACATTTTTTATTGTCAGCCTTGGACTTGTGCTTTCTACAGCTCATTTGTTTGGTTTACCTGGTTTGTCATTTGTTTAGTGCTTTTTGGTTTACCTAATTAACAAAATCTTTCACAGTTTAGCAGCCCTTAGTCTAAGGACATTATTGATACTAATATAATCATTCAACCCCGGGGGTTTGCCTGCATCCAGTTTAATCTGCCGGAATAACTCCCTTTGAACTATTAACTAAGGGTTTTCAATATGTACCAGCAAGGCCAGTGAGTTTGGCTAGAACTTTGATTGATGTTAAGCTGTTCACAAGGAAATTAAACTTGAATTTATTCTTTAAAGGGAAGAAGCACATGAACTCTGGTTTAAGTAGAAAAAGTGTATTTAACCACCTACTTAACCCCACCTTACAAATTTTTGAGGAACTGGTAGAGAGAGATGTCAGAAAATTAAATGTGAAGCAGAATACTAAATGTAGTTTTAGTGAAATTGAAAAGACATTCCCCCAGATTTACTATTCCTCCATGCAGGACTAGCTTAGTCCTGCACAGAAGTGGTCGTTTAGGAGCAGGACAGCAGTGCTCTATGCACATTAATGAAGGCGTGCTGCCTGAGCTTCTAATCTTACATGGAGCACGTAAGAGTGTAAGGGACATGACTGAGAGCAGAGCTCTCAGAATATACATGCCCCTGCAATGAAGAACAGCAGAAAGCCCTAAAAGAATGAGCAAGACCACTCATAGGTGTACGCATACCCCCAGCAACATCCCCCCACGTGTACAAGAGTAATAGTTAACACAAAAATATAAAGATACTTTTTTTTATAAAACAGATTAAATTTAACTGTAGGTGCATGGGTTTGCCCATCGCTTAGCTATGGTTAATGCAGCTTAAATGGCAGAAGAGGATAAAACATGAGATATATGCAAATGAAACAGTATAGCAATAGTCTAGTGGGCAGAGCATTTGCCTTACGAGCAGTCATTCCCAGTTCGAGTCCCACTGCAGCACATTCCATTTTCCATGTCAAATCACATTATGACCAATATTTTTAGATGAATAACCTACTAAATAACATATATTTGTGAATGGGAATACTGCATTAAATGAAGATGTGAGGTGTCAGTGTCATAATGTTGCAAAGTGCACAGATAATCACATGTACCCCATACAGTATATGTACACAGGAATCAGAGATACAAATGGAAGGTAAAATGTGTAATGAATGGTAACTCCACACAGCTTCCAAATCCCCCACCTTGTCAAGAACCATTAGACATTACTGTCTAAATTACTGCAGTGGTAAGCAGGAGTAAGCACTAGTAAGCAAGTGTAAGAAATATTAAGCAGTAGTAAGCAGGAGTAAGCATATGTAAGCACCAGTAAGCAGGTTTAAGCCCGTTTACATGGGGGTAAGCAAAGCGCACACAGGTTAAGCAATATGAAAGCTAACTCTCTGTAAGCATGTTTAACCTAAGGTTAGCAGTGCTTACCCTTGCGCAAAGCCACACAAACCTGCTTACAAGTGCTTAAAAGTGCCCTAATCAGTTTGTATCCAACAGCCGCTGTTCTGCCCAGCAACAAAATAAACAGCCTTGTAGGTCTTGAACCCAGGACCCTATAGTCACAGTAGTTAACCACCAAGTCATCACAGCAGTACATAAGATTGAGGTATCACCAAACAAATCCTCACTATAGTAAAATCAAACTGAACATATGAAAGGAATTAGTATACAGTCATATGTTCTATAATCTACTACATAACATAAATATGTGAACTGGAGTACTGAAGTCAGGTGTAATTGTAATAGAGTGGTGAAGTCCCCTATTAAACACAAGGACCCCATACAGTGTACATACACATGAATCATGTATACCAGATATATATATAACATGCATTGAATAATAAATCAATGCCAAAAAGCAAATATAATGCAAAGTAAATATTAAGCAATGCTAAGCATTGCACAGGACAGCTTAGTAGGTGTAAGCAATGTGTAGGCCAGCTAACTCAATTTGGCAAGTGGTATACCCCTTTAAACAATGCCATCCTTAAGTAAGCAGGTTTGCCCATAGCTTAGCCTTTTCAAAACCATCCAATCATGGCAAAGTGCTGGAAATCAGCCTTACTTAAACCCAACAGGCAGGAATACATCTCATAACTGGTTGTAGCTTCCCCTTTCAGGCACCAAGTCAGGAATAGGTGAGGGAGTGCGCTTTCAGGTGCAGTGCTGGGGCATCCAGGAGTCCAGAGTCTTGGCAGGGATCCTTGTCAAAGACCATGAGCAGAGACTGCTGTACGGCCAGTACCAGGATTCCCAATATAAAGAGGAAGCCTGGGACCATCTTGCCTGTGACCTCACCAGTGTTACTGGCATACCCCAAACTGGTGAGCAGGTCAGGCATCACAATGCCGACCTGAAGCAGCAAAAGGGGGATCTCTTGGCTCAGTGGATCCAAGAGGCTAAGATGGCAGGGAAGGTCCCAGCTGTGTGTAAGTATCAATCCACTACCTGTTTAATTATTGCCAGCTCATGTATATTATGGATAGGTATGGCTAAATATTCCTCTTATGTCCTTCACAGTGGCAAGTGAGCAGGCCACGAACCAGGAGGCCCTTGGGTGTTGCTTGGAGAGGTTGCGATGTGAGGCAGGTTAGTAATAGTCTTGCATGTACTGTTATAGGAAATAAATCTAAAAGTATTAGTAAGTTAATTGCCAGTATAAAACCTGTATTGTTTAAGGCAAGTACTGCATACACCAGAAAATATGGCAGGAAGATTCTCATATAGTTTGTATGTAAATAAAAGCATAATAGTCTGACAATAAAGCTCTAACTGCTGGACTGCATGTGTTTACTCTGGTATCATATTGTAATGTAGATTTGCAATCACTTTATAGTACTTTTGCATTAAGCACTGTTACCCACACTGTGCAACATAAATAAAATGTGTAGGAATATCTGTATATGACTAGTATAATCCCCAGAGGTCATTTAGTACAACTGAGAGAGACATAGACAGAAAACAGTGAAAAGACAGACAACAAAATCTGAATAGCACATGCAACTGAGACGTGAACTGTTGTATTTTTAGCACACACTGAAATGGTTCGAATCCTGAGAGTGGTAGTAGTCTGCATGCAGAATCATACCCCACAACTGTAGAGATATGTCCAGAATGTCCAGGAAATTGGCCCATATCTGCTGCCTGTCACTCTGTCCCCCTGGGAAATCAGTGGGATGATCCCAGATGTAAAGGCAGCAAACAAGAAATATAACTGATTATCACACATCTATAAGAACAAACCTGCCACACTAGCAACTCCCCAAAATGCTATGAGAGTACTACGCCACGTATGTCCCATCTACACCCCCATGTTGTCAAGCTGTGACCAGAGTGTGTACAGTAACAGAGTAAGATGTATGTGCATAATACTAATGTGAAATCTGGTACTTTGTGTGGCAATATTCAGGTAGTGCTAACAAACATTGCCCCCACAGGTAAATCAGAGACAAACATTGTGCCGAGAAATAAAAGCTTGATACCCTTTACTGGTATTATTTACTCTGGTATTGTATGGCATTGTGAGTGTTGCAGTTGCTCTGAATAATAAG
>NC_056742.1:206526600-206781600 GCF_019279795.1 Protopterus annectens
TGGTGATCATGATGGGGTATTGGAAGGGTATGTCAGACACCTGCAAGATAACTAACATCCTATCATTTCGGAATGTGTCCACAGTGAGTAGCATAATGGTGGGAGAAATGGCCTACAGTAGGAACATGTTCAGAATAACACCTGTATACAGTGCAACCCCAGTGCATATACCTGTAGGACAATGGCAACTGTTGCAGAGTTACATTGTGGCATAACGTATTACTGTGGTCCACATTATCAGCTGGGACTAGGCTATAACATGTGGTTTTCAGTGTATGGGGCACTGCAACCTGACACACACGTGTAGGCCTTACTTGTCAAGCATCAGCAAAAAGGCTGAAGGTGGGGGGTGTCAGCATGACACACCAGTGCACTGCAGCAGAGATCCTAAGTATGCTAAGAACGGGTGGATCTCCACATAGTCAGGTTCAGGAACTGTGGCAGATGTAACCCTACCCCCACAACAGTAGTGATGGCAGTGTGTGAACACCAAGGGATGTGCACATGAGTAGACATTGCAATCATGCAGATTAGGGGGGCATGTGTAGGGCAGACTGAACATACACTGGCACATGCAGATGGCCCATGCTAGTATACCCCTGCCAGGAGTAGTGAGTGCTGTAGTACACATAACAATAGGTAAACAAACCATCATGATAAGGGTGTGCACACATATGCCCACACAGAGTGTATGCATCAAGGTCAGCATCTGCACACCTAATTCATTCCGTAGACACTGCATGTGAAAGTACAAGACATATGTCACATATTGGGCTTATATACTGTTAATATATGCAGTGATGTGGTCCCATGGCAGATCAAGGAAGGGTGCATCATATCAGTAAGGGTGTGTACACCCCCCATAGCCATGGTATGCTCTGATGGTTGTCAGCGTAATAGTATTGGATTGGTCATACCTGGTCCGCTGATGTTGAGAGCTGCAAATCAGACATCAGGCATTCACAAATGATATCTGTCCACATATCATCCCAGGTATGTGTTGCTGAAAAACATAGGGGCTGTGAGCATGAAAGCTGACATAACTGGCACAGTGTTACACATTCAGCAATGGGTTGCACACTTGTGGGATGTGGTGCACAGTACATGGAAGGGTGCAGAACAGGTGCACAGCAATACTGTGTACATGGGTGCAGTTGGTATCCAGAGGAAGGGGCATCACCTAGTGACACAGCACATGCGTCACACACATGTATACTGTTGCTAGCATGGAATGACTATAGCTGCACTGCATGCTGTTGTGTACCATATGTTATGCATGTTGACAGATGGGTAATAAGAGGACTGTGTGTACTATCATTTTGAAACCTCACCTGTAAGTGTGTGTTTGTGCATCCTGGTGGGTAGTTAGTTTGTCTGTAGGGTCACTCTGTTAAAGTGGAGGGAGGTTGATACATGTAGGATGCATGTGTGCATGTGCGTGTGTTTGTGTGGGTGGCCATATATCCACATGTGTGATTGTGGGGTTGTTCATACAGTATCTCCCTTTGGGATCATGCAGTACATAGGACTGCCACATTACACACCAGGAATACTTGTCATGTATGTAATCACAGGACAGCTGATAGTATAATAAGGTCTGTAGCATGGAACAGGCATTGAGAGGGAAGGTAGGCACCAGGTATACCCTTAATATCGCATTCAGCAGAGAGGTGACGGACAACCCACATAGGCAGCACTACAGATGCATTGGGGAATTACCAGTCAACACCAGGGAGTGTATCCATATATTACAGTTGTCACATGATAAGCTGATTGAGCAGCATATCTGGTATGTACTGAGCAATACATATGCATGACACTCCAGTGCTTGATATTATGGAGTCAACATAACCCCCACATATGGGGCCATGCTCATGATGTCTGGACATACACAGGGTGAACACTGAATGACAGCAGTGAGGCCATCTAAAACCACTTCACACAGGTCAGGCAGGTAATGTAGTAACAGGTCTTGTGTTGTGATTACTTGTTTAGGCATTTAGAGGACTGATACTTTAATGAGTGGTATCAATGAGTGTATGTTACCAAGTGTGATGCATGATGGGGAATGCATGGAAATATACGTGGGACTGTCTAGGTTTTAAAGTGTGTTTATTCTTTTCCCCCACAGGTGGCAAGGTGGGTCAGGGTCCCTTCTGCATGCAGTCTGATGTTGGTGTCCATACAGACACTGAAGATGATGATAGTACTGTTGAGGCACAGGTGGGGTTGTCAGGGTCCAAAACAGAACCATAATTTGATACCCCCCTTTTAGCCTCTTCAACCCCGCACACAGTTTCAGTGCCTATACATACCCCATCACCAGTGGCCATAGGGGATGGACAGCTGGCATTTGGTGGCAATGCACAGGAAAATGTGGTGACCATGCCTACTGTGTCTGGTCACAGTAGGCATAATCAGATGTCCGGCAGCGCACCACATAGGCAGATGTCCCAAGGTGCACATGGTAGGGCTGCTGGTCATCATGCCTCTGGCAGACGCGACACAGCTGGTACCACCAGGTGCATTTTTTAGGCTGCCATGGTGGTGCAGGCATGTATGGAACATTACACCAGACAGGGCCTGAGGCTGCAGATGGCTGCTCTCACATCTGCAAGTGACAACTCCCGTGAACTGTCTGGTGCCATCCACACATTAACTGTGCTCATGGATAAATGGTCTGGTGAGATGATGGTCCTCATCGGCCATGGTCTATCCATGCTTGAACATGTGGAAGGGAGTGCAGTGATGGCTGCGTGGATGTAGGCCAGCAGTGCCAACAGCTGGCAGTCAACGTGGATGTGCTAGGACACAAAGGGGCTCCCATAGTGGCAGTACCAACCCCGGCACTGCAGGGAGGGCTGCTGTCCACACCACAGCAGGCCATGAGCAGGTGGTCCTGGCCAGTCCCAGGAGGGACCTGGTTCCAGCGGACATTTGTCATCATCAGGTGAGCGTAGCACATCGAGGCCTGTACCTGGACATGCCCATGGACCCCCTGGCAGGCACAGTCCATGAGTCCGTGGCTGGAGGCAGTGAACGGCACACCCTGCCAGGTATGGTCTGCAGCTGTCCATAAACACCTGTGTAGGGCAGCCACATGGCAGAACTGTGTGTATGCATACCCACATACTATAGAAACACACCTAGGGCAACCCCATACCTACACACAGCACATCAGCATGCCCAGTTCACCTTATTACACCCCTCACCTGCAAACATGGTGTCAAATGTATGGCCCACCCTCAGCCTCCGGAAAACCAACAACACACCCTGTTCATATGATAATACCTGTGCCACATCCCTGTCATCCATGCCATCAATGCAGGGACAGGCTAATATGGTTCTGATGCACATGGTGACTGTACTACATTGTATCACAGTACTGCAGTGTAACATGTTGCAAGGAGTAAAGTGTAATGCATATATGTCAGGTAGTGTAGCCGTCCAGCAATGATGCATTATAGCTGTTAGTAATACTGGCTGATTGTGGTCTCTATAATGTTATCCATTTGTGTTGTAGGTGTACATCTGTCAGCACGAGGATGGTCTGCTGTCATATTCCACAATTTGGTATGGCACTGTCATGACACCATGGCTGTGACATATCTGGGGTACAGTTGAACACATGTCACAGGTTTGCATAACATTTATTGCCTGTGCCACATGGATAGATGTCCGGCTGGAGCGTGTATAATCTGCAGCCTGATGTAGACCCATCCACATACATGCACATTTTTACTTGACAACACTGGGACTAGACCCCTACCTAGGCATGTAGTGGTACTGAGGTGTGTAGTTTCCATTGCACACACCACACAGTGTTTAGGGCGAGGTGTGTTCCAGGTTTCATGTTACATGCAGAACATCTGCAGACATGTATAGTATGCTAATGAGGGCTGTAATGGGTGTATATGGACAATACATAGTGTGACATACCTTCATATATACATTAACAGACACATAACAGGCAGAAACATGTCAGAGAGACCTGGGCCTATCGTTGCTAACTGACTTGACCTTGTGTCCAATGTGTTGCAGGTAGGCTGCACAGAGCACATGGATAACTGGCCTGGATTATGATATTAGTTATCTACATGGTTGATGGTGGCAATAGTAACCATAACATGGTACATGGGACATATACCGGGTGTACCTTGGTGTAATGACAGTGTACACAGCACCCACATCCCCAAGTGGATATTGTACTCCCTGTAACCCATGATGACACTCTGACATACCCATCATCACAAATTGGCCTTGACTGGGATACGACCCATTGTATATCCCACCAGTGGTACTACAGGGATATGCATCAAATGCACATGCCACACCCATAGTAGGGTGTTGCATTGTCATGCCTAACCTACGGGCAGCAACAAAACTATCTGTACTACTATGTGGCAATGGGCATTGTAATAGGAGTATGTGGCCTCGGAATGCTGTACCCTGCAGATATACGGACATGCACACATACACTTGCCAGAACACAATGGGTATCCCATGCCTATCAACCCATTTGTACAACACTGTTGTGCTGGTACTGCAAGGCTCATGTAGCTGGTATGGAGAGGAGTTTGACAGGGTACATGTAATGTCCCATATAGCAGCAGCCACAACTGACAATGGCAATGGGTGTTGCAGTGGTTGTGAAGGCCTCATGGAATTCCCAAGTACAGGTGTGCTAACACACAGACACTGCTATACTCAGTCATGCATACATACACATGTGTCAGTACTGCGGAGCATCGCTGATGGTGGTCATAGCTGTGTACCTAGCTATTGTCCAAGGAAAGATGGGTTGTGTAGGGGTTGTGTGTACAGTGGTATCCTGCCACCTGCCATGTGGCAGCAGGCAATCTATCAACAGATATTACTGTGGTGACCCTCAGGGTGAGAGTGACATGCATCAGCCAATCCTCCAGGTGCCTTCTGCACATGGCCACTGAGGTGATCAAGTTGACATGTATGCAACATGCATTACAACACATGGTTAGTGTCTGTGATGGAGACCTGTACCCAAGCATGTTCTGCAGATTGTGGTAATGGAGTGGAGGTACCCGTGGCATGTGGTGCATACAGGGTGATATCTCCAATGTGCCAGTTCTTACACAGCTGGGCAGACATGCCAGTGTCAATCAAGTTTACGTTGCCTGTACATATCACAGCTGGATACCTGCCATCTACACATCTGTACAGGGGCTGACAAATATCAGATTGGCAAGTAGCTATGCAGTAAGATGAATGTCTTGACAGATAGACATTTGACAACAATATGTATGCCATAACTACATGTCAGGAGCCCTCACTAACATGTGCTGTACAGACGGTAGTCTACAGTTACATTCCATATGTCGGATCATTACTCAGTAGAGGTTATATACAGTGACACAGCTCACACACCAGGGATACAACAGGGAGGCCTCAGAGTCCAGCTTCACCTGCAGGTGTGCCTGTTGTCAGTACATTTAGAAATCTACTCTTGCCTAGGTAAGCACTGTCAACAGTAGTACCGCCATGGTACACTACATGCCAGTGTGACAGTACATACCCTGGGTTACTATCCCTGTATGTAACACATTCACATGAATAATAGTGCTGTACAAGTCTCATATACATCTGTGTCCCACACATGACACTCACACCCCTTGCTACTGTAATGACAGCACATAGGCACATGTATTGTACATGGCATTACATACAGTTAATAAAGATGTAATTACCCTCCTATGTTATCAGACTGGGATGTGAGCACTGGTTACCAGGGCTGAGCCATGCTTAACAGGTATCAACATTGCTGCAATATAACACCTAAGCTAATTTGCGCACTGGTAAGTGAAACCTACAGTGTGTAAGCACCTGTACATTTACCCGTAGCTTAGCACTGCTTAGCTTCACACAAACCCATGCAAATGTGCTTAAAGCTGCTCAAAACTGCCTTAACCACTCTGTATCCAACAGCCCTTGTCCTGCCCAGCAACAAAATGAACATCCCCTGCAGGTCTTGAACCCATGACCCTCTACACTATAGTCACAACACTTAACCACTATGCCATGACCACTGTGAAGACAGCTGTTGTTTTTCCAATATATCTATCAGTACACATATTGATTAGTATTGAACGATTGCCTTTGCTTCCGCAATTGTGTAGTACTTGTTATTAATATGACTTTTGCATCACATATGTTGTTTTATCATAATGTACACACAGCAGATACATATGGTGAGATACATCTGGGAGGGTATACACAAACGTGAGGTTTACACATGACAGGAATATGGATATATACATATAATAGGTTGATATATGTCTACATGTACATACACGTATATTCATACATATGTCTGTATACACATCTGTATAGTGCAACATATATATGGCCATGTGTACATCTCTTCATATATATATATATATATATATATATATATATATATATATATACACACATATATATATATATATATATATATATATATATATGTATGTATATATAGATATATGTATATATAGCTATATATGTATGCACATCCCACGTGTACAGATATGCCTATTTATGTAGATATATATGTAGATATATATAACTATATGTGCATACATATCTATTCTGTTATACTTATTACTGTCAATATATATGTACATATCCATATGTATATGTGCATATGTATCTCTATCTGTATATGTGTAGACATATATTGCTGTGTATATGTATATATCTGAGTGTTTATATGTATATATACATGTACATATACATATCCATCTATGTATGTCAATATGTATATGTGTATATATCTATATAGATATATGGATAATTATATATACATATATGTTCACCATATGTCCTGAACATGGAGTGGAGCCCTACCTCAGCCCCAACAGTCCCAATCTCTTAGTGCAGGGGATGTCAGATATGTATTGCAGGTATATATGTAGACTATTGCTACTGTAATAGGGATTGTCTTCACAGACAAACAGTGTGTGGGAGGTCACATATGCTTTTAATGTGCACCATTGGCTACTGACAGACATCCTAAGGACATCATAGTGCAGTACCACTGCTAGGACAGTAATGATCCTGTGGACTACAGCAGAGATATGGCCAATAAATGTGGACAATCTGACACACTGGTCAGTCCAGAGATATACACAGAACTCCTTAGTGCAAGATATGTGGGCCAAGACTGACAATGTGTATGTTAACAGCCATGTAGATGGGTATATCACATAAATACTAGTATACATTTGCCCCCATAGGTTATGCATTCACACACCCCTGTCTGTCCTGACACATAATAACCACTGGTACAGAGGTGCCATGGCCACATACTGCTCACTAGTTAGTGACATACATCTGTACAGCGTCCCACTGCTTTGTCTGACATACATGACTGTTATGGTGGCCTGGCAGCAGTACATCTGGCAAGTATCTGGACATAACATCACACTGGGTATGTACACTAAGCTGCTAGGCATGTAACAAATCACTGTGCAGGCTACAGCCAGACTGCCGAAACACTGGCCTACATTTCTTATGGGGGAATACACATGTACCTGCATGTACAGCAGGCTCTACAGGCATGTCACAGCACAGAGTAACAGACACCTGTGTGAAAGTGCATAACCACAACAAATGTGAACACAGCCACAGCCACATATGGTAAGCTAGCGTAATATTACAGTATATGGACTATCTGAGCAACACCATCCTCATATGTGCCATTCACACACTAGCCCTACATATCCTGGGCCACTACGCAGTGTGGTCCAATGCCTATCTGTTGTATGGGACATGTGTGTGTTTGGCCCTACAAACATGTAAGCCAATAGGGAAGCATACAGTGGAGCAGCATGTAACATCAGATAGAACAGGACCAAGAACAATGACATCTACTACAGTCTGTACACAGGCCAAGGTACATATTTACAATACACACACTGTCAACAATCACCATATATACACAGACCTCAGTACTGTACATACAACCACAGAATGCCCAGGTTATGTCCTCAAATATAACCCCTACTATACATAACATGTGTAGCAGTCTGATATCTTACTGGCTTGTTATCGGATATGATGTCAATAAATTATGGTGTACAGAACATATGCACCTCTTACTGCATGACATATGTACAAAGGTTGACACAGTTTGGCTGGAGGCACAAACACAGGGCCAATATTAACATGTTGCTGTGATAACCTCATACATTTACTGTTGTAACAGGGTTTGTTGTGACATATGTCCTATGAGAGATATGAAGTCAGTAACTCTCATGGCTGTCACCATGTACTGACTGCAATCCTCACACTATGCTTCTGCAGTTCACAGATAGGTGATCTGTGAGTAACACTGGAAACAAAAGACAAAACACACTGCGCAGTCTGCAAATGACCCTAGAGATAGGGGTTTCTTCAGAAGCATAGCACTGTCATGACAGGTATTAAAACATGTAGACCAGCCATATCCACACACACCCTGTTAAACCAACCTTACTCCAAATGCAGAATAGCAACACTTACATTCTGTAGTCATGTCAGGTACATCCCCCTCCTGTGTGTTGGCCTGCTTTCACAGTGTATGTTAGAGGTACAGCCGCAATCCATCTGTGATGCTGTTTTCCAAACACCAGATCTAGGTCCTGCTCACAGTGAATGAAAAGGCCCAACACCAACATGATTTTCCTAGATATTGGAGTGTGTTTCCATGCAATTGGCTATAGGAATGTTACCACAGCTGTTCCACATGCAATCAGCTAGAGGAGGGCTGCAATTCATACAGAGGCCATCAGCTGATCATGAGCATCACTTACAAAATACATGTTGCTGCCTAAGCAAAGCAGGTGTGGTTCTCCACATCCACCGGAGAAGGAGTGACAGAGGTAGACAGAGGCATGAATAAGTCAGGGAGGGGGTGGGAGAGTAAAACCTAAGCATGTTTGTGTCACACACTTTCCAGTATAGGTATCAAACCTCTGACTGACTATGTATTGCTATCACATGTCTATGCAGTTATTGGATGTGCCACATAGCTTACATGTTGAGGAGCTCTCCAAATGTATATGTGATGGTGAATGACATCTGGAACAGTGATATGGTAACGATATGGTAGGTGAAGTACACGTCCCTGTCTGCATAAACAGGTGTCAGCATCAACACACCCACACTATCTCAGGGACTCACACACATTGACACACTTGGCAGGGTCAGGAATACACTTCCTCACTAGTTAGTTTGCCACAATACCATACTGTGCATATATCACATGCACCACAGGGGTTATCCAGAGGTTATATGTGCAAAGGGTATGTGGAGGTGTCTGACATCAGACAGCATGCTTCAGTATGCCAATGGGGATTGTAGTGAGTGTGAATGTGGTCAAAAATGTCATACATCACACAAACAGACACTGGGTGCCAATACTGACATGCATGTGTGCATTGCCTCACAGGTGCGCAGTGGTTGACTGTGCCAGAAGGATATACAAGGCAAGGTGAAGGGTATACCTTGGCATCAGGCTTCATGACAATGGTCTGCAGTGTGGCTCAGGGGTGTAGTATCTGGATTGGCCCACACAGGTGGGTATTGTATTCACCATCCAGTCACGTGGGTAGCTATTGTGTGTGGCCATTGCTGTTCAATGCTTGCCATGTATGTGTTCTTTAGTCCATTACATGGATGCTGTCTGGAATGTGCAATCATCCCACATGTATGTACAGTGATATGAGGAACTGTACCTGGGGTGTCTGGCCCATGCTGTGTACACAGATTGTTATAATCAGATGTGCCTTTCCTGACCTCATGTGCTGGGAACAGGAATGGACAGCAGGTTGACCCTGCACCTACATTGAAAGCATGATACAGGTATTCCCTGGTGTCAGCGGCATCTGTCCATACAGGACATGTGTATAAGGCATGGTATGCCCTTTGTGGGTCACATTTGATGGCACCACAGGTGTTGCTGGCCTCCAGTGGGAAACATGGGAAGGCACACTGTCTGCATTTATGTGCGTATTTTACTGATGGACAGGGTGCCATGCACTCTGTCATCCACTGCAATCACACCATGGTTACTATGCAATATGCAGGGTACTACCAACATAGCAGTTACTGCCTAGGCAAGTGTGTTTGTGTATGAGACATGGGTCGAGAGTGTTCTCTGTGTAATACATGGGTTGCTAGCTTTGTTCAGCAGGCCTTGATGTCACATGTAGGGGTATGGATTGCCACCCCAGCCTCTGAGCTATTTCACATCTGTTATCCTTGTAAGGTGGACATTGTGACATATAATAGGGCCACCATATAAAAAATATGCAAAACCCACTCCACAATGAGGCCAGTTGTTACACACTCACAGACACCTCCACACAGGATACAAATGACAAACAAAGAGGCAGGCACACACACACACACACACACACACACACACACACACACACACACACACACACACACACACACACACACACACACACACACACACCTGCCATGTCTGGGATTAGAACTCCTACCTAACTAGTTTATCACATTTCAGCATTATGCAGTTTTAGGAAGTGCTACAGAGATTACTGAGCTACTCCATTCCCAAAGGTGTATTTCTAAGTGGATGATATCAGCAGGCTTGTCATAGTAGGGCTATGGGGATGGCAGTGTGTGTGCATGGGTCATAACCCATTCATCTAGAAGTTGACACACCACATGCAGGCACACGTAGGGTTATATTCCACAGGTACATGTATACAGCTGCTAGATGACTACTGCCTTGTACAGTCATATTGCACAGCTAGCACTTGTACCACATAGTCTCTAATGCTGATGGATACCAGTGGCTATTTTCTACAATGAGTGACTTTTACACATCATGTGGTTGTAGCCATATGGCTGTGTCCTAGGTGGGACAGGCCTCGTGGTGGATGGCTCTTTGTCACAGTCACTCTCTTCCAAACATCTATGTATGTCTACTTTTTGCATATTATAGTGTGTTGTCCTTGGATATAGGTCTGTATTCCTAGCCAATGTGTGTGCAAAGCATGACTGGTGTATACTGAGGAGTGTATGCACTAACATCTGCAACTGTCAGATATGTATGGTCCACTGTTGTTTGCAGACTTGGGCTTCATTTGTTTAAGTGTGTAAGCATGTCCATTATGCCCTTCTGTATTGAATGTGTGGATCCAATCCAGGTAGTTTGTACTCCAATTCATACCTTTGTATTGTACACCTACAGGCAGTAAACTGTTTCTGCAAGGTATCCATAGATCATTTGGCAATATGGGGTCAAACTGTGCAAGGGATAGTGTGTACTGTAGGTGATTGTGTCTGTGCTGTTTTTGCTACATGGTATTGGTGTTAGCAGAGATATTCAGACATGTGTACTGTTATACGCTGTTATGTTTTATGTCCTCAGGTACTGTCAGGTGGACATTCTTTCTCACAGTGATGTCCTGGG
This sequence comes from Protopterus annectens, assembly GCF_019279795.1. Classification (NCBI taxonomy): domain Eukaryota; kingdom Metazoa; phylum Chordata; order Ceratodontiformes; family Protopteridae; genus Protopterus; species Protopterus annectens. The sequence continues at coordinate 206,538,047 of NC_056742.1, forward strand.
GAACAAGGGTGAATGCAGCTATGTCCAGTATTGTGGGAAAATGCCTACATATTCATGGAAATTATGTCATTCTGGAGGGGGAGGTTCAGACACTTGCTGCTGGGTCTGTGTATCCATCTCAGCACCTTGGTACAGTGCTGGCAGAGGATACCATACTTGTACATCCATCAACATGAAAGTATGGGCTTATCTTGCTGTGGCAATACCTTACAGCTGTACAGATTCACACAGGTTAGCACCTTGGTACAGTGCTGGCAGAGGATACCATACTTGTACATCCATCAACATGAACGTGTGGGCTTATCTTACTGTGACAATACCTTACAGCTGTACAGATTCACACAGGTTACCCAGAGGCACTGGTCATATGTCAGGGCATTACCCCTATTGTGGTGTACGAGCAGGTTTGTAGCCACCCATTTATGTCTTTGCAGCCAGGTATAGTGTGTGCACACAGCTGTGTATTGGACCTTGCATATTCCATGCTGCCCATGCTCCCAACCCCCTCTAGTATTCTATCTTCTTCCATACATTATGGATACATTCTCTGATACTTTCCCTAAGGTTATCACCTCATCACAGCTGTGTTTTGGTGTTGTTCCACAGTTCATACAGTGGGACATGGTGAACATGTTACTGTGGTTTATCCACATGGCCTTGCATATGGCTGATGTGGAGTGTGTTATGTTGTTATTTGAGTGTCCATGACATAACATGCATTGGCAGTATGTGTGAGACACAGGCCTTTGGCAGAGGCCTGTAAGCCATTTGGTGGTGATGCAGGCCAGCTGTGGCAGGCCGTTGCATTCTGTCAGTCCTACAGTCCCAGACCGCCATACAGTATATTCCCCTGGGGTGACAGGGTAGGTGTGCTAGGTGTTCATGCCAATAATTTCAATCAGTATTGATCAGGTGGTGTGGATGCTGGCAGGGTGCTACTGACAGCTAGGGACACACCTGCAAGGGACACCTGCACTGCATGCTGCATTCTTTCACTATTGCCATATACAGGTGGGCTTCATATTGTACCCATTCCCAACAGCAGAGATATGACCAGAGAGGTAACTGTGGATGGTGTTTGGGTGAGCTGGGTGCATGTGTGCTATGGACACTACTTGCATCTAATGCACAGATATGCATAGGGCATTCCAGTTATGCTGGCATGTGCAGGTAAATCAGCTGTTTCCCAATACATCAGTCCTATCACCTTTGTGATCTGCCTACTACAGGGCCAGATAATGTGATGCATACCTGCATGTACAATTCCAAGGGTGTGTCCATTTCACAGTTACACATTATATACTGCATTTCTGGGGTACTTTCCCCTGTGTACTGCTTGTATATCTAGCCAAACATCCATGACATTTCAATCTGTCAGATGGTGACACATATTACCACCAAACATTTACAGTGGCTTACTACTAGCATGTGTTATACTGGTGGGAATTGTCTTTGGCACTGCAGTTGTGAGGACTTGACCCTGTCATCAGCCGTAGTGGGCAATGGCCACCAGGTCATACCTCAACATGGATACATACTGACCACTCTCACACAATATAAAACACACACCAACCTAACACACACATACCTGCATATTGTACAAATGCTACAATCTATCCTGGTACCTTGGCCACCTCTGGGCATCTGTGCTCCACTGGTATTATACCTACACATACATGTTACTAAATAGGATATGGGGAGCACACCTAACTGTTTCTACATTGCTACACAGGATTGGGGGGGCACACCTGCCTGTTACTACATTTTTACATAGGATTGGAGGGGGCACACCTGACTGTCACTACATGTCTACATAGGATTGGGGCATACCTGACTGTTACTACATTTCTACATAGGATTTGGGGGCACACCTGACTGTTACTACATGTCTACATAGGATATGGGAGGCACACCTGACTGTTTCTACATTGCTATACAGGATTATGGGGCACACCTGCCTATTACTACATTTCTACATAGGATTGGGGGGCACACCTGACTGTCACTACATGTCTACATAGGATTGTGGGGGGCACACCTGACTGTTACTACATTTCTACATAAGATTGGGGATACACCTGACTGTTACTACATGCCTACATAGGATATGGGGGGGCACCTGACTGTTTTTACATTGCTAAACAGGATTGGGGGGCACACTTGACTGTTACTACATATCTTCATATGATTGGGGGGCACACCTGACTGTTACTACATGTCTACATAGGATATGGGGGGCACACCTGACTGTTTCTACATTACTACATAGGATTGGGGGGCACTCTTGACTGTTACTACATGTCTACGTAGGATATGGTGGGGGGCACACCTGACTGTTTCAACATCGCTACACAGGATTGGGGGGGGCACACCTGCCTGTTACTACATTTCTACATAAGATTGGGGGATACATCTGACTGTCACTACATGTCTACATAGGATTGGGGGGCACACACGACTGTTACTACATGTCTACATAGGATATGGGGGGCAAACCTGACTGTTTCTACATTGCTACACAGGATTGGGGGGCACACCTGACACTTGTACACATTTGCTATGACTGTACAGGTATGTCAGGTACTCCATTTCATTCTGTTTTCTAACCTATCATGCTGAGTAGAGGCATATCAGTGTACTACAGGTCTTACATTTGATTGACCTACATATTAGTTTCAGACTTCCTACCCTTCAGAACTAACATCCCACTGCTTGACCTGATGTAGTCTGTCTGTGTAGGCCTCTGGGGGGAGGTTACCCATAGGCATCATTCAGTGGCCTTAGCACACCTTTGTTTGTGTTTGTCTACACCTGTCCTGCTGGCTGTCATTGTTGTTGGGTATGTGAACCTCCCTGACCGGCATGTGTTTGGACATTCTAACCATCTTCTCAGGTCAGGTGGTTACAAAACATGGAGAGAGATGTCCAAAGCTTTACACAGCCATGACCGAGCACCGGAGCATACGGCATGCATGCTGAAGTGGAAAGAGATGGACAATAGAATAAAGAGTAGGCAGACTATGAATGATAACAGACAAGCAGTGGTTGAAAAGGAGATAACTCACTGGCGTTGTGTGTTAGAATGGGTCTATATTACGTTATCGAATCCCGGTAATATCGACCACCAGAAGACCGACACGTAAAGCACGAACTATGGTAACGGTGAACGTACAAAACCATGAAATGTGAAATGTCGAAGTGTGATGGTTGGCCCATCTGCGGTATAGCTCCGTAAGGTAAGTGTGCAATAGTTATGTACCTTAGGGTTAGGGTGCAGGTTAAGGTAATTGCATAGATAGGTAATGTATGTAAGGTTTAGTGTAGAGTTAGAAATAGGGTTTTGTTAACTGTATGTGTGTGGATTATTTGTTTTGTTTGGGTATATGTCTGTAGGGTAAGTGTGTCATAGTTACCAACCTTAGGGTTAGGGTGCGGGTTAAGGTAAGTGCATAGATAGTAATGTATGTAAGGTTTAGTGTAGTGTTAGAAGTAGGGTTTGGTTTGTGTATGTATGCCTTTTATTTATTTATTGTGTTTGGGTATGTAGTGTGTAGTGCGCGATGGTGTTGGCCAACTATGACGTCTCGAGATTTGAAAATTTGTGGTTTAGGGGGTTCGACTTATTTGCGGTTCGGGGTTTGTGTCAGTGTTGTGGTGTTTGATGTTATCGGGATTCTATAATGTAATATAGACCCGTTAGAACACATTATTTCTATTGTCCAATACTTGGTCAAAGGGAACATGGCATTCCGTGGTACAAGTGATGTCCTGGACACCTATGGCAATGACAATTTCTTAGGCCAAGTGCAACTTTTGTTGCAGTTTGATTCTGTCAAAGCTGAACATTTACATTGTATTAGGAATAAAGAGGTAATGTATCACTATCTTGGGAAGGACATATGGGATGAAATTATCCCGCTGATTGCAAATGCTATTTTAAGGATTATTGTAGGGAAGGTGAAGGATGCTAGGTACTTTTCCATGATTCTTGATTACACACCAAACATCAGCAATCAAGAGCAAATGACTGTAGTAGTTAGGCATGTAGATAGTTCAAGGATTGCAGCCACAGTTGAGGAACATTTTCTAGGATTTGTACCTGTGAATGATACAACTGGGGTAGGACTTACAGAAGCACTTCTTCAGACTCTACAAAATCATCAACTGGACATTAACAACTGTCGAGGACAAAGATACAACAATGCCTGCAACATGAAGGGGAAACGAGCTGGAGCACAGGCCAGGATAAAACAGATGAATTCAAGGGCTTTTTATGTGCCATGTGACTGCCATAATTTAAACCTTATAGTTAGTGATGGAGCACATTCATCATTACAGGCAGTGTCATTCTTTGGATGTCTGTAGAGCATTTATGTACTCTGTTCAGCATCAATGGGCCAGTGGCAAATCTTGAAACGACACACAAATGTCACTGTGAAGCCACTGTTGGAGACTCACTGGGGATGCAGGATAGACTCTGTCAAGGCAGTAAGATTTCAGTTGAAGGGAGTCATTGAAGCATTACAGGAGATAGCTGAAGAAGTACATACAAGTGACGCTGAAACATACCAACAATCAAGGGGACTGTGCTCAGAACTTATGTCATACCAGTTCATTGTATGTTTAGTGGTTTGGTATGATGTGCTAACAGAGGTAAATCATGCAAGCAGAGTTCTGCAGAGTCCATCTGTTGATATTTCAACATGTGTCAAAGTGCTGGCATCAACTATGGTCCTGCTGAGGAATTACAGAGAGACAGGATTTCAACATGCCATGGGTGAAGCCTCCAAGATGGCAGAAGAACTGGATGTTGACACCACATTTCAAGAAAAGAGGCAGAGGAAAGTAAAGTGGTTCTTTAACTATGAAGGAGAAGATGAGACTGTACAGGATCCAGTAGTAAAACTACATGTAAAGTTCTTCAATGTGCTGCTGGACGCAACATTCCAATTATTTACTGACTGGCTTGAGCAGCTTTCAGAGTTTGATAATGCCTTTGGATTTTTATCAAATATTAAAGCCTTGAGTGACGTGGCAGAAGACACATTGCTCCAACACTGCAAGGCTCTGAAAGAACAACCGATTGACAGGATTAAGAGGCCACTGTGACACTGGTGACTCTGACCTTGGACACAAACTGAAAAGCCTTTCTCGAATGATTGATAATGAGTCGTCACCACTGACTCTGTTAAATTTCCTCATTTGCAATCACTTGCAAGACGTGTATAAAAATATTTATGCTGCACATTTATTTGACTGCACCTGTTACAGTGGCTACTGCAGAACACAGCTTTTCTAAGCAGAAACTCATAAAGACATACCTGCATTTGTCAATGAGTCAAGAGAGACTTTCAGGCTTAGCTGTGTTCTTAATTGAGCATGAAGTAGGACAAAGTGTATCACATGGCAGCCTCATTGAAGACTTTCTCTGGTAGAAAATTCCTAAGATCCCAGTAAAACTCTAGGTATGTGCTCATATTTCTTTTCCAGTAAACCTTTATAATGCTGTCAGGCAGTAAATTTCAGGTAGCACCTCAGTGTGGCTTGTATGCTGTGTATTCACATTTTTTTTTCTGACTCCAACAGGTAGGACCACGAGGATGCAATTAGCAGGATGTTAGGCAGAGACGGCTAGGAGCGACAGGACTCGGGAGTGGCAGGATTCGGCAGGAGGCTAGGACAGTTGGGAATGGCAGGACTCATAGGGAGACAGTTGGGAGTGGCAGGACTCAGGAGACTGGGACAGAAGCACAGGAAGAATAGACAACTGGTGGCAGTCAGAAGCTAAAGAGGTAAATGCACATCGAAAATGAATGACACTTTGGTCTTCACCTTTTTCTCTCTGGGTTTGAGTCTGCTTGTGTCAGAGTCAGTAATCCCCATTGCTCTCTTGTGCATGGGTTTGAGTCTGCCTCAGGCTCAGTAATCCTCATGGCTCTCTTGTGTGTTTCTTTCAGTTTGAGTCTGTCTGCCTCAGGCTCAGTAATCCCCATTGCACTCTGTGCTTGGGTTTGTCTCATCTGCCTCAGCCTCAGTAATCCCCATGGGTTTCTCTTGGGTTTGTTTGGGTTGGAGTCTGCCTCAGACTCTGTAATCCCCATGGCTTTCCCTTGTATGTTTTGTGTGCCTGTAGTATTTTCTATGTGTACCATAGCTGTGTTGTGCAAATCTGCAGTGTGACTGTTCTGCATATCAGTAATTGCTTTGAGTGATGTCAGTGGGTATCTGTCCTGTGTGCAAGAGTCTGTGCAGCTGTCTGTCTTGTCTCAGTTCAGTCTTGTTATAATGCTGTCTTTATCCTGTGTGGGCATCTGTCCTGTGTTCAAGAGTCTCTGTCTTAGTGTGCTTCTGTCCTATGTGAGGTAGTCTGTGTGAGTGTCTGTGTTCAGCCTTGCTGTATTGCTGTCTTTCTCTTCTGGGTGTCTTTGTGTGCAAGTCAGTGTGGATGTCTTTGTTTGGGAGTCAGTGTGGGCGCCTTTGTCTTTGTGCACCTCTGTGAGACTGGGTAGCTTGGTGCAGCACAGAGGTTTGTGGTAATGTAACAACATTGCTACTAAATGCCAGTCAGTGTGGGTGTCTTTGTGGGGGCGTCAGCATGGATGTCTTTGTGTACCTCTGAGGGACTGGCTACATTGATGCAGTATAGAAGCTTGTCATAATGCAACAACATTGCTACTAAATGCCAGTCATAGCTCTCAATATTTTGGCACAAAGTCAGGACAACGCCACAGATAATGAAGTTACAGCCCCAAAGATCTAGGCAAATTTTAAATATTGCTCTTATAAACTGAAAAAGTTCCTAGAATAAAAGGTGTTACCATGCATGTTCTGAAGGATATGAAGTTAAACTGAATGCCTGTCATTTAGCAAATTCAGACATCAATGATTTGCCACAAAAATCCAGAAAACTACAAATTTTGAGGAACAGACCAAACATGAGTTACATATGGACATTCTGTGAAAATCTGGACAGTTGAGTATGCAGTCAGTGTCTGCACCTATGAGTGGTTACCTTGCTGTGGTACAGGGGTTTGTCATAATGTAACATTGGTACTATATGCCAGTCAGTGTGTACATGCACGTGTGAGTCACTACCTTGCTGTTGTACAGGAGTTTGTCATAATGCAACACTGGTACTAAATGCCAGTCAGTGTGTGTACCTGTGAGTAGCTACCTTGCTGTGGTACAGCAGTTTGTCATAATGTAACATTGGTACTAAATGCCAGTCAGTGTGTACCTTGGCACATCAATTATTAATGATCTGAATGTAGTGACACTAAAGTGGTTAAATGGTGATTGATGAGCTTGAGGGATGGGGTGCAATGGCAATGTGGTCACACTTGATATTCTCCTGAGTAGGGCCCCCAACTTGAACCTTGCTGGGAGCCTCCAAAATTTATATATATATATATATATATATATATATATATATATATATATATATAGTATATATAGTACTTTATTATGCCCTTCCCCACCATCTTTTCAAAATGTTATAAGGTTTGCTAGACAGGAGGATTATAAATACTCTTTTTCTTTTGACCAACACGTAAATAATTCTCTTGACTTTCATTAAACAGAATTCTGAAATTCAGCCTCCATCTAAACAATTTTAAACCAATAAAGACTTCTGCTATATCCATCTGCTTAGCTGAAACTAATTGAAATCCCTTCTTACATAATTTAAATGCCTGGGTTCAAGTTGTATAACTGCTGTAATTAAAGATGTTAATATTATACATTGAATGCAAAATAGCACCCTGAATCATTTCAGTAGTTTCATCAGTATCCACAGAGTTTAATTTCTTCTCTTCCTTCTTCCACTTCCTCAACCTTTTTGGTTGGGTGTACAATAATTTGTCAGCCAGTTCCCTGTGCCATTGGATTGTTTGTTTCAGTGTTCCAGATGCTTTAATCATTTTAGAGGTGGAAAATTCAAAGCGTCATTTAAAGTTCACATTGTCCATATCCCTAATTGTGCTAGTATTTGCATTGCAATTATTTCTGTGTCATTGGTGGTCACCATTATTATTAATATTAAATTACTTTTGGAGGGGATAACCTTTATTCACTTGATATTTCTTCAAATCTCTTTCAAATTTACTTTTTTTTCCCCTTAACAGTGTTACCCTTTGAGTTTATATGATAAAACTGTTTGTAATATTAATGCTTCTGTGGTGTAAACATAAATTCTTGGAAAATAGTTTGATTTAGTACAGTAATTCCATTAAATAAACCAACAATAAGCTTACCATTGTTTTTAATAAAGATTTGCATGAGTTTAATCACAAAATTTTCAAATCAAGTTAAAAGTTCACAGTGAAGACCACTGCCATCAATAATATTTTTGGGAATTTTATATAGTCTCCTCTTCTTTGTACTTGCTTGTTATAAATACATTCACTAAGGAATGCGTTTTTTTAGTTGTAAAGTGTGATATTTCAAAAGTTTTATTTTCATCTTATTAATGTGTTCATGGTAGTAAGTACCTTCTCTTGTAGCCTCTGCCAAAAATGAAATCCTTCTGTCAAGCCAGTCATTTAAATCTAATCTGGAATGTTTTGCATACGGTGATAATTTCTCCCCATTCTTGAAAACAAAAGGGGGGGGGGTGCTGCTTCTCAGAATTGTTCCCTGCTTGTCTAGACAACTCTTCATGTTCCCAATACAGATATTGAGTTGTTTGCATGGAATGGAACATGTAAACTTGGACTGTGTATTTGAACAAAGGCAATGATGACTGTGATGAAATGAGCTTTACTGGTGCTTCTTAAGACTTAATCAGCTTCCTAAGGAGTCAAGCATTTGGGTTACAGGTCAAAGGCAGAAGACATTTATTCATACTGAAAGGAAAGGAGTCCTTAAATTGACAAGTACAGGTTGGGAACTGATTTAATGCATAATCACGGAGATGCCTAGTATGTCACAACTTACGGAATACAGTCCAGATGGACAGCATTTTCTCCAAAGTTTCACTAATTCCAACCATAACTCAATGCTGGCAATGTTATTTAACTACTCTTGGGGCACAGAACAGAATCTAATAATATATCTCAGAAACAGTAAGTATTATACATCACATTAACAGAAGGCCTAATTTGGGGGCTTAAAGCACTAGACCAGTGGATTAAAAATTTTTTGTGTGACACAGTGCTTCACCATTACTTGTGGTTTTCCTTTTAAATTTTAGAAGGCAAAATAATGTGACCCAACAGGTTCAACAGTAAGTATGGTTTGGTAAATTTATATCTACCCAAGCCATGGGAATTCACCAAACCTTTTTAGTTCTCTAGTCCCATCTGCTATACCATGATTTTGAAGTAGAACACAATCGAAAACAACTTCAAAGACTTGCCAAAGAAAAACAGTGATATGCAGAAAGTGTAAGAACATGTGAACAGATACCTTCCCAAGTATGCACCCATACTATCTGTTCACATGTTCTTATCCTTTTATTAACTGTGAATAAATTCCATTCATACTTTATGAATTGCCATGTGTGTTGTATACTGCATTAGCTTTGAATTTCCTAGATTCAGCTCTGTGATCTGCATATCACCATAATGCAGAACAAGGCCAGGTAGGTCAGGAAGGGTAGTAAACCCAGCAAAGTATGAGAGGTACTGGAGTTAGTGGTGTGTGGGAAATTCAAACAATGATAAAAAAAATATTGACTCTGTTGCACAGGCCAGTAGAATTTCAATTATAGTTTAATAGGATCACAGGTAAATACTAGGGTAGTTGCCCTTGCAGACCATTTTAAGTTTAGCCACTTTCCCTTTTTGTGATTAAAATATCCTAGCCCATTTGGTTATAGATTGGCCTTTCCAATCCCATGATCAATAATTATATACTACCTGTAATCAGAATAACTGAAATCATACCTCAGATAATTTGAGGAGACCCATGCTTGGGATAACATATTTAGGAGCTGTCTGTCCATTAGCAGTACAAGGGGCAGTCCAGGAGTAACTGTTCTGTTTCTTATCCACTTGAATATGAACAGGGATGAACTTTGTTTTATGTGGACAGGGAGTGTATTCCATAGCAGCGGTGCCCTCTGTGAGATATATCTGTCCCTCTGAACTGTTCTGTTGATGTTGCAGAAGATGTTTAGATTCCTACACCAAGGATCTCTGATGCCATTTGACTTTCTGATGTGCAGCAAATCCATCAGTAATTGGTCAGAGGATGCTGTGTATGCAAGACACAGGTCACCTCTTAGCAGTCCATAGGGTACCAAGTATAGTGACAGGGCTTTGAGTCAGTCCATGCAGGGCATGTTGTTTAGGCCTTGCATCATTTTATTAAGGTATCTCAGTAGGCAATCTAGTTGCTTCATGTGTCTAGGCAGATACATGCCAAAGCGGGCATTATATTCAATGACTGGCCTAATTAGGGATGAGTAAAGAAGAACAATGACATCCTCAGATCTAGAGACAATCCCTTTGTTTATAAGCTGTGCAGTATGCAAGGATTTTCTTACAATAGACAGATATTGGTCAAAAGTTTTGTCACTGTCCAGATAAGATCCCAAATCCCAAACAACTGGGTCAACTCTTAAGGATGTATTGTCAATGTGGTAGTTCCGTGGGGTAGATGACTTCCTAGATAGTACAATAATGCACTTTTGTCTTTTAGTTTAAGTCCATTATTTTGGCACCAGTTATTTATTTGAGACAACCTTCCTGCAGGATGGATAAGTCATTTGTAGATTCAGTGACTGCTCCTAGCTTACAATCCTCTGCAAACTTAGTCAGTCAGAGCCCTTTTGTAATGGCTTTTACTTCAGAAAAGGATATGCCAAACAGGAAAGGTCCCAGCATAGAAGTGCACAGAACCCTGAGGGACTCCACTGATGACTGATCTCTTTGTGGAGGTAACTTCCCCTATTTTGACTATTTGCATCCTATTCGTTTAACACTTGGCAATCCAGCAGGTGACATAATTCTGCAATTATATTTCTTTTCTCCTTTTTCCTGTCTAAATTATTTGCTGTTCTCTACATTTATTTTTCTTTAGTACCCCTCCATATACTCATTAAGCACATCCAAAAATATTTCTTTTTTTTACATTCACTGTGTGTGTGTGTGTGTGTGTGTGTGTGTGTGTGTGTGTGTGTGTGTGTGTGTGTGTGTGTGTGTGTATGTGTGTGTGTGCGTGTATGTGTGTGTGTGTGTGTGTGTGTGTGTGTGTGTGTGTGTGTGTGTCTATATATATATATATATATATATATATATATATATATATATATATATACACACACACACACACACACACACACATGACTCTACTTTATAAGATCAAAAACCTAAAATTGTGAATTTCATACTACCAAGACAATAATTTGAAATTCTTATAACACTGAAAGCTTAAAATGCCAACTTTCATAACACAGAGAATAATGCAATAAGTACTTCTAAAGTCATTATAAATACAGGTATATCTCTTTAAAATGTACTAAATCTCTAATCAGAATGGTAGACATTTTGTATGATGCTCCTGGCAGTATTTTCAGTGTTTACACAACAATAAGGTCACAAAAAGGAAAACAAATACTGGTCATTGAGGGATAAATCTACCATTTGGAAAGAACTGTACAGTTTGAAAAAATACTGGGCTTGTAAGTATAAAGCTTCAGAAAAATGTAAAGGTGGAGACGTTACTGCTTCTATATTAGATGGCGAATGATTTGTAGTCTATGTCTCATGATCATACTGGAAATCCTGGTGAAATAGAAAAATGTGTAGTGTGTAAAAACTTAAAACAAAGAGCAAATTTAAGTAGAGACACATCATCCCCCAGATTTACTAAACTTCTGTGCAGGACTAATTTAGTCCTGCACGGAAGTGGCAGTTTAAGAGGAGGACAGCAGCGCGCCATGCAAATTAATGAAGGTGTGCTGCCTGAACTCCTAATGTTACACAGAGCATGGACAAGTGCAGGGGGTGTGTCTGAGAGCAGAGCTCTCAGAATAAACACGCCCCTGCAAAGTAGAACAGAAGAATGTGTAAATAAATGAGCAAGACTGCTCACAGGTGTCTGCATATCCCCACCAACAGCCCCCATGTGTTCAACAGCAACAATACAGTCAAATAAAACAAAGAAACCCTATTATTTAATTTTTTTTAAAACCCCGAGTACAGCTAACCATAGGTGCGTGGGTATGCCCATCGCTTAGCTATGGTTAAAGCAGCTGAAAAGACTGAGGCGGATAACAAGGAATATATATGCAAATGAAGCAGCACAGCAATCGTGTAGTGGTTAGAACATCTGCCTAACGAACAAGCATTCCCAGTTCAAGTCCCACTGCAGCACATATCATTTTCCATGTGAAATCTGTATATGAACATATATTTACATCTTTTTGCCGTATAACCTACATAATAACATTTAAATGTGAACTGGAGTACAGCATTAAATACACATGTGAAGTGTCAGTGTCATAATGAATAAGGCACTAGGGTTAAGCAAAAATAAGCAGTAGTAAGCGTGTTTAAATGCGTTTGCGTGGAGGTAAGCATTGTCTACACAGATTAAGCAATGTAGAAGCTAACTGAGTGTAAGAAACTATAACAAGAGGTTAGCAGTGCTTACCATCATGCAAATCCATGCAAACCCAGTCACAACTGCTTTAAAGTGCCTTAATCACTCTGGATCCAATGGCCCATGTTCTGCCCAGCAACAAAATAAACTGCCTCTGCAAGACTCAAACTCAGGACCCTGTACACTATAGTTACAGTAGTTAACCACCAGGCCAAAATAGCAATAAATATGAATGAGATATCAGCAAACTAATCCTCACCACAGGAAAGTCAAACCAAACATATAAACTGAATCTATGTACAGTGTGATGTTGGATAACCTGCCACAGAACATAAATATGTGAACTGGAGTACTGCAGTAAGCACAGATCAGAGGTGTGATTGTAATAAAGTGTAGAATTCCCCAGGTCCCCATACAGTGTATGGACACATGAATCACAGATACCAGACACATATATAACCTGTAATGAAAAATAAATCATTGCCAAATGGCAAATGCAGTGCTAATTAACTATTAAGCAATGCTAACTGCAGCATAGCTCAAGTTAAGAAGTGTAAGCAATGTGTAGCAGAGACAATTCAATCTGCCTAGTGGTAAACCTCTTTAAGCAGTGCCAACCTTATGTAAACAGGTGTGCCCATAACTTAGCCTTTTCAAATCCAGCCAGTCATGGGAATATACGTGAAAATGGCCATATTTAAACCTCACAGGTGGGAATACTTCTCATAACTGGTTGTAGCTTCCTACTGCAGGCAGAATGGCTGGCGTGGGTGAAGGCACTTGATTTAGAGTGCAGGGCTGGGGCATCCAGGAGCCAAAAATCATGGTATGGCTCCTGGTAAAACACCATGATTAGAGACTACTGCAGGGCCAGTACCAGGGCTCGCAGTATAAAACGGAGGCCTGGGACAGTCTCGGTCATGACCTCACCAGTGCCACAGGTATCCCCCGGACTGGTGAGCAGGTCAAGCACCACCATGCTGACCTGAAGCGGCAGAGGGGGGATGTACTGGAACAGTGGATCCAGGATTCTGAGCAGATGCCCAATCCCCCAGGACTGAGTAAGTGCTCATTGTACTAAGTAGTAAATAATTGCCTAGCTTGTGTATACTATGGATAGGTATGGCTAAATATCACTACATTTCTCTGCAGATGAGCGGGCTGCGAACCAGCGAGCCCATGATGCTAGGCTGCAAAGACTGTGTTGTGAGGCAGGTTAGTAATCAGTCTGCATGTACTGTCATAACAAATAAATATAAGAGCCTTAGAAAGTGTTGTACCAGTAGAGATAAATGTGTAATAGTCTGTGAATAAAGGTATAACCCCTGGAGTGCTTCTGTTTACTCTTCTCACATATGTTGACGATCTGTTCCATACTATAAATAGTACTGTTGTATCTTAAGCTGTGTTGCCCACACCATGGTATGCAGATAAAATGGGCATGAAGTTCTGCATAACAATTTAGGAAGTGCCAAGAGGTCAGTTATATTGTACAAGTTTGGGAGACATAGATAGAAAACAGTTGAAAGCTGTACATCAATTCCCTGATAGCACAATGAACTGTGATGTTAGCTATAATATTTTGTCACACACAGCAGGGGTTTGACTCCTGGGAGAGCTACTAAGTTGTATGCATAATCATACCCCACAACTGTACAGATTTTGATACAATGTTCAGACAGAAAGCTGTATGCATAATTACACCCAACAACTGTATGGAATTTGCTGGAATGTTCAAACTGAAAGATGAATGCATATTCATACCCCATAACTGTTCCAATCTGTCCAGCATGTCCAGATACATGGCTCTTATCACCAGCTTAGTACCCTGTTCCCCTGAAAATCCAGTGTGATGTTCCAAGAAATGTACGCAGCTGTCAATCACATATAACTGATATTCAAATGTGTACATAGTCAGAGATTGTATATGGAAAGAAACCTGTCATTCTAGCACCTCAGCCAAAGTGTATGAGAGCAATTCTCAACATATGCTGCATTAACACCTGCAGCCTGTATGTAAGACACAGGTCATGTATATAATAATATATAAACATACCAGTGTACAATATAAGGCCATTGTGTAGTGTAATAATACATGTAAGGGAAAGACCACTGCAGTGACTAAGAATGTTGTGAAAACTACAAGGACATATTAGTTGTTAATTGAATTCTCTCTCCCACCCCTACCATATGTGCATATTAACCCAATGACACTCCTCAACTTGTATGTGTACACTCCAACCTATTGTTGGGACATATGTCCTAACGGTTTATAAATATTCACATTTGTTTCTATGCATGTGCCATGTGAAACTACACCCATATTGGTGGCCTGTTGCCATCAATGAAACCTTCATGCTCCTGTAATGGCCATTGTTGTTCCATATATGCATGTGATCTGCTTGCTCTGCAACTGTGTTAATTCTAGTGTGTCATGTTAAAGGGAATACCTATGTATGCTGTTATAACTAATCCTGAATGCTGCTGACTGTTACTAACCCATATCTGTCATAAACCTGTGACAACACAGCTCGTATGGGAAGGCCCGGCCCAGCAGACCCACCTGTCCCACCTCAGATGGCCATGGCACCGGGCACCAGCACATCTGGGGCCTAGCCTGGGACCTCCTCCTCCATGTGCCTGCACTACCTTTGGGTGGAACCACTGCAGGGGATGAGGCTCACCCCCCCTTGGAGCGGGCACGGAGGGGAACCTGTCACCCATCAACAGGTCCAGACCATAGCGCGTAAGAAGCTTGATCTGGAGTATCGAGAGTGGCTACTCCAGCTTGAGGGCCGAGTGGCACTATTAGAGGGTGAGCCTGCCCCTCCTACATAGCCCTCAGCACAGCCACCTTCGGGGCCATGAAGGTGCAATGGTGACTGCCCATGGGTGGGGACCTTAGCCCCACTGTTTCCAGTTGGGGGCTCATGGGCTTGCGACTTCCAAACACCCCTCCCCATCCAAGGTGTTTACCCCCCATATGTGTCATATACCGGACCTGTATGTGTCTTGTTTGTCTTGTCTGTTAACCTACCCTACCTACCTCCCCAAATATACCTACTACCAATTCCCAACATCCACTCTCACCTGAAAAAAGGAAAATAAAGGGCAATCTGTTCCCACAAAAAAATCTTGCCCCATACATAGCTGTCCATTTCACACGTGTCCACTTGACACATGTAATCTGGTCTAACTGGCATCACAATGGATATATGTTGTCCTCACTCCTCCCCCAGGGGTTTGAGGGTCCAAATGTATCTGCAGATAAAGTGTATATGCACAGCTGTTGCTGTAGAAGAAATGGGCAGCTATGGACTTTTCCTATACCCTTCATGCACATGCCTAGCTCTTTTCCCTACTGTCTTTCCCTCTATGTGCCCCATTTTTCACCACTTTCATATAAACCCTTTTTTCTTTTCTTTTAAAGGAATTATCATGGGAGTAAACTGCAGTAAGCACTTTTAAGCAGTGGTAAGTGGGTTTGCATGGGAGTAAGCTATGCCTACACAGGTTGAGAAATCTGCAGCTAACTGACTGTAAGAACCCATAAGCGGAGGTTGGCAGTGCTTACCATCACGCAAACTCGCGCAAACCCACTTACAACTGCTTAAGAGTGCCTTAATCACTCTGTAGCCAACGTCCCTTGTTCTGCTCAGCAACAAAATAAACTGCCTCTCTAAGGCTCAAACCCAGGACCCTGCATTCCATACACAAAGTGATATATCACTAAACCATGGCAGATATATATAACCTGAAGTTTTCACAAACATATCCTGCAGCACAATCAGTCAACAGAACAGGAAATGTATTATTATCACACCACATAACCTGTTAATGCAAGACGTCTGGACAAAGTATGCCACATTGTGGGTACAAATAGGGATATATGTCAACTAATGCTCTGTTACACTTAAAATGCTGCTAGTTACACAGTTAAATGTATCAGAACACATATGTAGAAGGATATGAAGTCTGAAACGCAAAAGTGTTGCCACTAGCTACTGACTTCAATGCTGCGATCATCCATTACAATTGCCAAGTGAATGAGGAACAGGCCAAAATATGATACATATCTGTAAATGTAAACAGATAGACAGCTATATGTATATATATATATATATATATATATATATATATATATATATATATATATATATGACTCACAAATAATCATATAACAGCAATTGTATATAGATACATACATATGTTCATATGTATGTACACACACACATATATATATATATATATATATATATATATATATATATATATATATATATATATATATATACATATATATATATATATATATATATATATATATATATATATATATATATATATATATATATATATATATATATATATATATTTATATATATATATATATATATATATATATATATATATATATAGGTACATACACATGTACACACACAAAAGGTATCAGTAGCCATACATATGTAGAAGTAGTGTGGAATTACTGGGTGCAATATATATTTCTCAGCCACAAGCCCTTCAACTAGCACCTGTGAAATGTGTCATGTGGCAACCATTCCCACAAATGAGAATACTGACATTAAACATATACCCACCCACAATTCAAAGGACATGACATGATACACAGGTATGCATACATAGATAACTTTTATTCCTGTACTATACAAAAATGTATGCCAGTACTGACACTACATAAGGTTTGAAATATGTAATCAGTCATAAAGCAATCCCCACACAAAACAGTAGATGCAAGCAATGTGTATATATACCTTACTATGCTGTCCAGGCCAAGGCCTTCAATTAGTACAACAGTAGGAACAGGATTTGCCTTCAGGATACGTAACAATCAACAATTACAGATGTAGGTCAGCAGCCTCCAATTACACCCTGTTTTCAATCCCTAGGGGGAAATGTAGCATTTGTGTTAATGTCACAGTATCTTGTACATAACATTGCTTAAGCTAACACCTCACTATCACACTGAATGACCCTCTTCTTAACAGTTATATCACTGAAAAGGTGCCATAGCCTAGGTTAATGGCATAGAACCCCCCTCCCCCATAAAAGGCTGTACAAGGACAAGGAACACTGTGTACCATGCACCTACCTCAGGAATGTACGAGGGTACATAATTGTTCAACAGCTTTTGCCCCTATATATATGGACATGGCCCAACAGTTGGTGTGGGAGTCCATGACATGACTGGGATGATAGCTGTAATGCTAGCGGTAAGTAATGATAGGCCATTACCTAACAACCCTTCCTGTATCACAGCAGGACAAAGATTGGCATATATGTGGAGGACAGAGGCAGGAGCATTGGGCCATATTTGCATTATTGCTCTTACACACCCTGGAAATTGCTGGTGTTACAGGATTTGTTGCAGCGTACCCTTATGCAGGGATACGACATTGAAATACAAATGGATGTAGCCATGTACTGATAGCACTCAACAGAGAGAATGCCGCAGATATATTTGGTACAATACCTGTGTGGTGCACAAACAAAACCTAACAGCCAATCCCCCTGGTATCATATGACTAGACCCACAGTTGAGAGCTATGCAGACAGACAATATTCCATGAAAAGGTGCCATGTACACAGAAACCCTGTAAGAACAGCAAGATACATTGCATACAACAACACTACTCACGCTGCCTGTAGGTCTGGAACCTTACCCAAATATGGATTTGGCCTGTGTCTGCAGGTTCTGTTGTAAGAGGTATTGCTACATGCTGTCTGTAACACTGATGTCCACACACAGGAAGGATGTCATCCATACTGTAAAGGTGAAGGGACAACACCCACAGAAGGCAGGAATTTATAGTACAGGGTTGCCATGACAGTGGTTATCTGAAGTACTACACAGCAGGCTGCATGCAATTAACAACTGGTGGGCACTGACTGGTGCAGAGGCCACCACCTGATCATGTGCAATACCAACAAAAGCATGCTGCAATCTATTCAAATCAGCTCAATCACTCTACTGGAGAGACTGAGAGAGAGAGAGAAAGAAAGAGAGAGAGAGAGAGAGGGACAAAATAATGTCAAGAAAGTTCACAAAGCTCAGGGTTGTGTAACAGCGGAAGCAACATAACAGGTATGTGGAACAGATATGCAGTTACTGGCATGTAGTATATGGCATAGAATAATAGGATGTATACTGTGAAAGGATGTAAATATGCCATCAGTACTTGTTCCTGTAATGATGTTGTGCTCAACAAGTGCACTGGACAGTAGTATCAGTCCCTGTGGGTAGTGAGACATACCTGTCAAATGTGCAGACCAGCAGTGAATGGCAAAGATGTGACCCATGATATCTGTGTCCTGTAACTTACTGTGGCCAATGGCTGATGGGGGTATTAATACCGCCATGATAGACACATGGGTGAGAGACCACACCACCTACAGGACAGTCATGTTAAAGTGTAGCATAGCATGCCCAACTGCCATAGCAGTATAATAGGCTTATCTAAAGTCTGTCACCGTATTTACCCCCATAATGTTAGTCTGTGTTCACATGTGACACCTGTCTGTGTTGCAGCAAGGCAGAACAATTCAGCTGTGAAGTAAAGAGGGTACATGAGTGTGGTCCAGATGTTCGTATGCACCCCACATACAGATACATATATGTGTGATACTTATTCATAGCTGTGTATGAGTACAGAACCTCGGACAGTTATACATTTATATAGGTAAATAAACACAAAATATCTACACATATATGCACATATGTATATATATATATATATATATATATATATATATATATATATATATATATATATATACATGTATGTGTATATATATATATATATATATATATATATATATATATATATATATATATATATATATATATATATATATATATATATATATATATATATATATATATATATATATATATATATATATTTATGTGTGTGTGTGTGTGTGTGTGTGTGTGTGTGTATATATATATATATATATATATATATATATATATATATATATATATATATATATACATATACATATATATATATATATATATATATATATATATATATATATATATATATATACACATGTCAATACATTTTCCCTGCCATGATGTGTGAGAGAGCATCACACATCAGTACACAACATACCTACACACCAGTACATGGTTGCAAGATGGAGTGTGAAGTGAGGTGTGCAACCCATATTGGGAAAACATTTCAATTGTATGGGATGGTGGGATATATATGTTGGTGAAGGGTATTAGGCACATATTGGTATGTAGGTCTGGTTGGGTGACAAACAAGACAGCATACAGGGCTGGTATATGACACGTGGTGGTTAAACACTGTGGACAGGTAGTTACATTTGGAATGTGGAGGCCATTGAGCCCTCACATGGGAACAAAGAGAACATGGTGCCCACTCATGGACAGTCACAACAGCATCTACATGGACATAAAGGCACCTGGGCTGTGCGCTTGGCAGGAGGGACATGCAGATTCCCCATATAACTGTGGGCCTCCCCATGTCCAATACCCGTGACCTACCTGGATGACAGACACATGTCTGTGTGTGCTCCATGAAGTGATTCCACATGAAGGTAGTGATGGAACACTAGGAAATGAGGTTCCATGGTGGGCCATGGATGTGATGTGGACTGGTAACATCTGCACATTAGGTTGGAGTGGTGTTCCTGATGGCAAATAACCCCTACACATACTGGTGTGTAACTGTCATGGAACATATGTGGGCTGTAATAGTCCACACAATCCCAGAACATATCCAACAGCATGCAAAGATATCTCCAATACTACAGAATGGCAGATGTGTAGCAATCACGTAGCAGGCCTACCACATGCATATGTGGAAACATAGTGGCAGTGACAATGGCATGCAGGTGAAATACCATGTAACAGCCCTGCAACTCTAGTGTCTCCACGGGGAGCATGTCTTTAACCACATAGCAGAAAGTGTTGTACAATATAATATATGGCCCAATGGTACACATACCTGACACATACCACTAGCGTAGTGTGAACATTATGTTGGAGCTGATATGGTGGGGGGAGATTGATATGTGTATTTTATTATGGTAAACTTGACATATGAGTTTCTCAGACATATTTCCATCAGTATTTCTTTCAGGGAGTATGGCACACCCAAGAAACCCAGCATACAGTGCCACTGAGGAGGAGATCATCATCACCAGCATCATCCACAACTATTAGCAGCTCTTCTCATGGACAAGCATGGACCAGCAGGAGAGAACAGCCATGTGGGCTGACGTGGTCTGCAGGGTGAATGAGGTGGAGTTGCATAGCCGTACCTATGAGCAGGTCCGCCACCATTGTAGTGATCTGCTCTGACAAGTACGCCGTTGTGCCGCTGCCATGCAGGGTGACCACCTTGCAACAGGGGGGCCATAATATCCATCCCCCCTCACCAGAGTGGAGGAGCTGCTCATCAGCCTGGTAGCACCTGCCCAACTGCAAGAGCTCCAGACCTATATGGTTATGGAGGTGGGTGCTACTCACACACCACACATTGAGCATGCAGGTAAGGTTCCAGGGCATATCAGTAGACTACTGTAGTGTATGCATCTGTACAGGTAGACCATGCATGTGTAAGATGTTGGGTATGTTGCTGTGTAGTACCAATAAGCAGTAATGCATAAACTGTAGTACTATGGACTTCAGCTGTTAATGTGCTGTAATATTGCAGCCATCCTGTAGCAATGCCACAGCTGTGGCCACTGACATCGACTCTATCCCATCTCAATGTAGGTACCTCTGGGATACCAGCAAGGCAGAGGTTGGATGCCAGTGAGTATGGTTTAAGGTTATGCATGGCAATTCACTGTGCATGTCATAGCTAAGGTGTAGGCCATGTACACATCTAACACACCTACCCATAATGCATGCTGGACATGTGCACTGACACAGCACACACTTCACTAATGGGATTACCAGCCTCAAACACATGCAATACACAGTCCATCTCAGACACCTGTGGCTACACTTCAGTGCACATTACCCAGGCACAGCTCACATCTGCCCAACATACATGGCTATGTCATACACAGAGCAGTTGAACATGCTACATATAACGACAGCCCACTCCCTCTGCTAACACACGCTCCAGGGTCCTAAACCTAATCAACACATTACACAGACCATACTCGAGGGATAGGACCCTGTCCTGTGGAATCACCACACTCTGGAATGGACTATCCATACATGTCAGGCAATGCTACTGATTGGCCTTCTTGATAGAAACACTTGGCAATCAGATGGGGAATGGGGAATACACCCTGGGTAGCATGTGTGTGCCACAGCCTGACAGGGGCACAGGGGAATAACATTAGTGGGTGGTGCATGGCAGGGAACCCCTGTGGCTCAGCTCATGTAGGCCCCAGGACCAATAGAACAGTACTAACCTATGAACCTATGTGTACCACAGGCAACAACAGCCAGGGCCCAATCATGGTCAATAATGGTCTCTACACTCACCATAGGTAAAGTACAATGTCTCTGTGGTTGGTCTAATGGTAATCTACCACTCATACTTGCACCACTGATGATGACGTATGTGAATACACATCAAGCAGTCACTAAACACATGTCCACACGTAATCCAGGAACACACAGAGGCTGTGAGCAGCAGTGGAAACACACCTGACACACACAGAAACATCCTGCAATGGTGTGCACACCCTTGAGGTATGGTGCACAGTACATGCCAGGGTGCTGAACAGATGCAGAGCAATGCTGTGGACATGGGTGCAGTGGGTTCCAGGGGGAGAGCCATCACCTACAAACAGAAGCCATGC
Organism: Protopterus annectens; assembly: GCF_019279795.1. Taxonomy (NCBI): domain Eukaryota; kingdom Metazoa; phylum Chordata; order Ceratodontiformes; family Protopteridae; genus Protopterus; species Protopterus annectens. The sequence goes on from NC_056742.1 coordinate 206,560,409, forward strand.
ACCACAGCCATCTATAATGTTGGTAACGGGGATTTACTACATTTGCACTGCATGCTGTTCAGCCCCACATATCCTGCATGCTGATATGTGTGTAATTACAGGTATGTGTATGATACTATACTGCACTATCGCCTGCTATTGTGTGTGTTATGGGGTTGCAGGATCTGTCTGTAGATGCTTTCTGGTGGAGTGTATGGGTTGCCATGTATGTTGACTGCATGTGTGTATGTCTGTGTGTGTGGCCATGTCTGCACGTGTGTGTGTGTGTGTGTGTGTGTGTGTGTGTGTGTGTGTGTGTGTGTGTGTATGTGTGTGTGTGTGTGTGTGTGTGTGTGTGTGTGTGTGTGTGTGTGTGTGTGTGTGTGCATGTGTGTGTGTGTGTGTGTGTGTGTGTGTGTGTGTGTGTGTGTGTGTGTGTGTGTGTGTGTGTGTGTGTGTGTGTGTGTGTGCATTAATGTTTAGCGGTGTTGTACAGGTCTTACAGTTTGTTCCCTGTTTCCCCCTCACAGGTGGAGAGGTGGAGATGGGTCCCCCCTGCAGGGAATCTGATGTCACTGATACAGACAGTGACCATGAAGATATTTGTGTTGAGGCACAGGAAGGGTCATCAGAGGCTGCAGCTGGGCCACCAATTGACAACCCACACGTATCCACACCATCCACGCACACAGTCACATTGCCTCTACACATCTCATCAGCATTGGCCCTAGCTGAGAGGCAGCCTACGGTTGGCATGGGCCAGGACAGTGTGGTATCTATGGCACATGTGTCAGGACACAGCAGCCATAGCCAGATGTCTGGTGGGGTATCACATAGGCAGATGTGCAGGGGTACTCGTAGGAACACTGCTGGTCATCATGCACCTGGCAGACGTGCAACATTTATTTCAACCATATGCATTTTCAGACTGTCATGGAGGCACAGGCACAAATGGAACGGTACACCAGGCAGGGTCTAAGGGTGCAGAGGGCTCATCACATCTCTGTAACTGACAGCATCCATGACATAGCAGGTGGCATCCGTAATTAGACCGAGGTCATGGATAGATGGTGGGGTGAGACATTGGAACTCATCCAAAATGTCATGTCCATGTGTCAGGACAGGGCAGGATGGTTGGACAGCCATGTGGACGTATGTCAGCAACACCAGCAGCTGGAGGTCGCCGTGGACATCCAATCAGTCACAGCCGCTCCTGAAGTGGCAGTACCAGCCCCAGCATTGTGGACGGGGCTGTCCACAACCCGTCAGAGCAGACGACGTGCACATAGCCCTGGCCAGTCCTAGGAGGGACCTGGATCCAGTGGACGTCAGTCAAACTCGGGGGACAGTACTCGGTCTGGCTCAGTGCCTGATACTTCCTGTAGCACCCCTACCAGGCACAGGTCCTGTGTCCATGGCCGGAGATGGTGAGCTGCAAACCCTACCAGGTACAGTCTGCAGCTGTCCCACAATTCCCTGTATAGGGCAGCCACATGGAAGAACTGTGTGCATGCAGACAAACACACATAAACAATGAACCTAGGGCAACCACATACCTGCACACACAACATCACCAGTGGCCCATAGCAATAGTCAGCCCCCTCACACACACACACACACACACACACACACACACACACACACACACACACACACACACACACACACACACACACACATGTTGTCAGTTGTATGGCTCAGCCTAGGCCTCTGGAAAGCCAACAACACACCCTATGCATATGATGACACCTGTGCCACTGCCTGACATCCGTAGCATTGATGCAGGGATAGGCTAGCATGGTTCTGATGCACAGGGTGACTGTGCAACAGTGTAGCAATGGAATGATATGTAGCATGTTGTCAGCAGTACAATGAAATGCTAATATCTTGGAAGGTGTGGCTGTGCTGCCATGATGCTTCATAGCTTTAATTAACAACTTTGTATTGTTATCACCAGTATCTGTTCAGACTGTGTTGTGTTTGTCCATGTGCCACATAGCTGATGGGTGTAGTGGTGTCATCAGGCCTTCTACAGTGGACAACAGTAAGTGTAGTGGGTGGCACACATGTCATGGCTGGGTACAAGACACAGTGCCTTTGGTTAGGATGCAGTACAGGTACAGGACTGTACACATGAATGTATGTCCCCATGCAGGTAACACATCTGTTGCACATGTAATCCCACCAAGACAGGATAGGCACAACTACACAGTGCTATATATGCAGTCTGCAATGTGGACGACATTGAAATGCTAACTGCAGGGTGCATGTCCCTCTCCCTACTCTACTGCGATCCTCACCTAAGTAACATGTGTGTGGCAATAGCCCTACCCTTAGGAAGGTGTGAGGCACTCAACTACTGTGAATGGTGTTGATAACAGCTAAGAACCTAATTACATACACTGTACAGTTTTACAGACAGCTATGTGGGTGGATAGATGCAACAGTAACTGCAAATATGGCAGTCGTGTCCACAACAGCCACACCCAGTGAGTTATAGCAACTCAACAGTGTGGAGGAGAGCATTGACACATCTATGAACTGTGAAAGACTGTATGCCCATGAGATGGTGCATGTGGTATATTGGCATATGCCAAGCAGTCCTGGTGGAAACATATCCTGTGAACGGATGTAGATCCCGTAACAACTACACACATTCCTACAAGTGGGGTGGTGTACAAAAGCCTGCTATGATCCACATAGGCATTGTGCACTACCTAACTCTCATCTACACCTGTCATGATTGGGATGAGGAGGTATACCAGGTTCAGGTTGTATTCTCTGCCTTTGACAAGTCCAACATTGGTGGGGTCCCATGTGTTGAGATAACCAGTGACATTGACCATGGGTTCATTGTTGGTATGTTCCATGTCCCTGCAGACCATGGTCATCAGGCTACCGGGTGGTAGTTTACAGCTGACATGGTGAGTTTGTGGATGTCCTTGCCAACATTGATGAAACCATTGTTCAGGTGTAGGGCTATTGGATTGTATGAGGGATCCCAGCTACTTACAGCACCTGCCCAGGGGATTCCCCCAAGCATGACATTTCACTTGACTGTACTACATGATATGTTAGTAATGCCAGCTTTACTTCCTACAGGTAGGATGGAGTATTGTTAACACGTACTGCCCTTGTCGTGTAGGGTCCTGCTTATGGGGTCTGCTAAGGTTGGTATTGTATAGCAGGCCAGACGTATTTGGCTGGGGGGGTATACCTATCCATGCCAGATGTATGTTGTTTGGGTCTTTCAAACCCATCAATGGTGCATGTGGACATATATGTTGTGGTTTCATTCCCAGCTCTATCTGCAGGTATATGTCCATATATGCCTATAGTTATATATATGTATTCACCTTTGACAGGGGGACAATCATTCCTTCGAACTTCCCCTTCTGCAAACAGAAAGGACTAACCCGTCATTTCTTACTGCACCACAGTTAAGAGAACTGCAGTTCTACAGGCACCTTCACTGACACTCGAACTGCAGGATGGAATACATAACGTAATGGCAGTGGCCATGACTCCCTGCACCTCCTGTCTGAGGGGCTGGGCCCCCCACAACCCACCTACTGTGATATACAAACTACTAGTGTGCACTACAGTGGGGATAGGCAATTATTCCCCATACCCACTATAGTGGCATCCGCAACCAAATTGCCTAATCTGCAATGAGCAAATGCATACTGACATTCGCACATTGCACATTCTATGAATGTATTGCAGGATTGCGCAATGCTGAGAACATGCTTTAGGCCTACCAGCTTCCAGACACATGGATTTTTCCCTTTGAAAGGTGAGCCATATATATATGCTAACATATATGCATTCCTAGTGCTGTCTGTATGTGATCATGTGGATATATACATATATATCATTGGCTGTATGTGTATATATGTATATCTGTATGTATTGGCTTATATATATATATATATATATATATATATATATATATATATATATATTTATATATATATATATATATATATATATATATATATATATATATATATATATATGTATGTATATTTATATATATATATATATATATATATATATATATATATATATATATATATATATATATATATATATATATATATATATATATATGTTTATGTATATAGATATGTTTATACCTATATCTTCATATATGGATATGTTATATCCATTCAATAATGAATATATATATATACACACACAAATACATCTACATGGTGGAATACATTCCCTGTAGTGTTGTATACCTGGGCTGGATGATACGTGTGTGGAAACATCATGATCATGCATATCTGCCATGGCTTAGTTGTAAATCACTTTGTGTATGATGTGCACGGTCCTGGTTACGAGCTTTGCAGGACCTGTTTATTCTGTTGCTGGGCAGAACACACAGACCTGCTTATAACTGCTGTACGGTACCTTAATCACTCTCTATCCAACTGGTCATGTTCTGGCCAGCAACAAATTAAACAACTCTGGCAAGGCTGAAACCAAGGACCCTGCACACCCTAGACAAACCGATGTACCACGATGCCATAACAGGTACACAGATATTCAATGTTTCAGAAACATATCAGCCAGTCCTGTCATGCAACAGTGCAGAGAATGTATACCAACATATAGATGTCTGCATGTGTAACAATAGTGCAACCTTAACAGATACAACATACCCATATATGTATAGATACACATGTATTCAAATATATATGTTGTTTTACTCTATATACATATATATTGCTATCTGTGCACATATATCTATATATCTGTTAGCATATAAATATATCTATATAGGTATATATGGCCATAGATCTGTAGATAGCAATTGCAGATTAACAAATACACCAATGTCCACATGCACTGTTAATGGTGTTGAGAGGCCCCACACACTATACATCTTGTCCGAATAGGCATCCCCCCACAGCCAAACACCTGCGCACTGCAATACACTATTAAGTACAGTCTGCCTCCCACAGGACATGTAATATGTGGAAGACGTCAACATCCCCAGGATACAGATACACATACACATATATACTGATACAGATATACATATATATATATATATATATATATATATATATATATATATATATATATATAAATATATGTATATGTGTGTATATATATATATATATATATATATATATATATATATATATATATATGTATATATACTTGTGACTACACATACACACGCAGATATTTGTACAGTCAGATACGTGTGTAGGAGGTGCATGCAATATGGAACAACCGGTATGCCTACAGTTAACACCTGAACAACTGGACACTGTATGAGCTAAACATACAAATGTCAATCATTGCCTGCAACATATACCCATAGAAAGGTCATAGTAAAGACACCGTGCACAGGTATGCAGAAATGGGACTCCTTTAATTGTGTACTATAATGGTCCTATATGCCATATCATATAGCTGTTCAAATACTGACAACCATATAAACGGAGTACTGCAACTGTGAAACAGTTATACTTATAGAGTAGTCTGGAAAGGTTCACAACTGTTGCAGTCCAAGCCAAGCCCTTCAGAATGTACAATAGTGCCGACAGACTGGGCCACAGGGTACCACACAATTAACAGTATGTACCGCAGGTGTGTAGTTCAGGAGCCTCTATCTACACTCTGTACAATCTCCATAGGAGGTAAAGACGTTCTGTGATCAAAGGGGTTGTACCCGAAACATAACTAGGCATAATGCACAGAACAGTCTGTATTGCAGGAGGTAGAAGGCTTGCAGTACCCCAAGTCATGTTAGTAGTTGCAATATAGGTGAAGTATACGGTACTGTACATCCACATACCTTGTGGCAGCTCACCCCTGATACCCCCACATTTGTAACAGCCTAGGTCATTTATGGTGCTCCCCACCTGGACTCAATAATACAAGACCATATACCACTGTTACATACACTGGTCTCTGCAGTGCATAAGGGCGCACATGTGTTGTGTAGGTGACGCCCACACATATATGGCCCCAGCCCCAATGTATGTGCGAGGGATACAACAGCAGTGTACTAATGGCAGCAACGGAAGTGTGATATACGCACAGCCCACTACAGAACAACCCCCAACAGCATGACAAATGTGCCAAGCTTGGTATGTAGACGAGTGCAGACGCTGGAATACAGGCATATATGTGGAACACTGTTGCCATACATTAAGTAAGGTGCTGGTGTTACAGGATAGTCTGTAACATACCCTTAGTCAGGAAATTGAGGATAGATATAGACAAGGATGTAGCCATGTACTGGTAGCACGCAACACACACACTGCCAGTGTCATAACTGACACAAGGCTTGTGTGGTGGACGGACAACACATGATATGCATACCTCTGCCAAGCAAGAGGGAGGCCCACAGTAGTGACCTATGCAGGCAGACTGCATTCCAAGGTACACTTGCATGTATACACACACACACACACACACACACACACACACACACACACACACACACGCACACACACACACACCCTTTAACACCAGTACTATGCAAAGCATTACACAACTCTACCCACAGTCTGTCTGTAGTTCCTGAACCTGCTACAAATATGTGTCCGCTTTGAGTGTGCATGTTCTCCTGTAAGAGGTATTGCTACCTGCTGCCTGTATCACTGATGCCTACACACAGGACGGATGTCCATCACACAGGAAATGTGAAGGGACCATGGCCACATGCTGTAGGGATTTATAGTGGGTGGTTGCCATGACAGTGGTAATTCAATGTAGTACACATGTGTCATTATATATAAATGGCTATCTGGACAGGTATATGTACATATATTTCTACCCTATGTCCTGGACATGGAGTGTAGCCGTACCCCAGCCCCTACAGTCCCAATGTCATAGTGCAAGGGGATGTCAGGTATGTATAGCAGGTATATTACTAGACTGTTGCTACTGTCACAATCATGGTGTGTGTGAATGCTGAAATCTGCTTATAACATGTGTGCCATTGGCTACTGACAGACATCCTATGGAAATCATTGTAAAGTAATGCTGCTAGCATGTAATGCCCCTGTGGAGTGCAGCAGAGATATTGGCCACTATATATGGATATTCGGATACACCCTGTACAGTCCAGAGGTATACACATATTCCTTTAGGATACCACATGTGTACCAGGCCTGACAATATGGATGTAGACAGCCATGTAGATGGGTATAACACATAACGACTGGTATACATTTGACACCATAGGTGTTGGATTCACACACTCCTGTCTGGCCTGACACATAATGACTGCTGGTACAGGGGTGCCAGGGACACATACTACCCACTAGATATTGACATACATCTGTACAGCATCCCACTGGTCTGTCTGACATACATGACATTTAAGGGAGGCCTGGCAGCAGTACATCTGGCAAGTATCTGCACATGACATCCCATTGGTTAAGTACACTAAGCTGCTAGGCATGTAACAATGCACTGTGCAGGCTACAGGCAGACTGGCTAAACACTGGCCTGCATCTTGTATGGAGGAATGCACGTGTACCTGCATATATTTCAGGCTCAACAGCCATGTCACAGCACAGGGTAAGATACACCTGTGTGACAGTGCATAACCACAACCAATGTGAACACAGCCACATATGAAAGACTAGCATAATATTACAGTATATGGACTATCTGTTCTACATCATCCTCATATGCCAGTCACAGAAGGTCCCTACATATACTAGGCTGCTACACAGTTTGGTCTGATGGCTGTCTGTGGTATGGGACATGTGTGTGTATGGCCCTACAAACATGTATGGCAAAACGGTACCATACAGTGGGGCAGTATGTAACATCTGATAGAAGGGGAGCAAGGACAATGACATCTACCACAGTCTGTACACAGGCTACAGTACATATTAACAGTACACACACTGCCAACATTCACCATCACTACACAGACCTCAGTACTGTACAAACATCCACAGAATGTCCAGCTTATGTCATGAAATATAACCCCTACTGTACATGACATGTGTAGCAATCTGATATATCACTAGCTTGTTATCAGATATGATGACACTATTTATGGCATACAGCACATATGCACCACTCCATGCATGCCATATGTACAAATGTTGACAGTGGTCTGACTAACAACAAATACACAGGGCCAGTATAGATATGTTTTTATGAAAACCTTGTATATTTTCCATTGTAACAGTGTTTGTTGCAATATATGTTCTATGAGGGATATGAAGTCAGTAACTGCCATGGCCTTCACCATCTGCAGACTGCAATCCTCACACTACTGTCTGCATTCCACAGAGAGAGATGCGCTGTGGATAACACATGAAACCATAGGCAAAACACTGCCCAGTCTGCAGATGACCCTGCAGATGGGGATTCCTCATATACATGGAACTGACATGGCAGGTATTACTACATGTACAACAGGCATATCGAGACAACACTATTAAACCAACATTACTCCAAATGCAGTATAGCAGCACTTACATTCTGTAGTCAGGTCAGGCACATCTCCCTACTGTTTATTGCCCTCTTTCCACAGTGTATGTTGTTGGAGGTAAATCGCCATTCCATGTGAGATGCTGTTTGTCAAACAACATATCTAGTTCCTGCTCACAGTGTCTGAAAAGGCACAACACCAACATGATGTTCCTAGATATTGGAATGTGTTTCCATGTAATTGGCTATGGGATTGTTACCACAGTTGTTCCACATGCAATCAGCTAGGGGAGGGCTGCAATTTGTGCAGAGGCCATCAGCTGATCATGAGCATCACATAAAATACACATGCTGCTGCCTAAGCAAGGCAGGTGTGGGTCTCCACATCCACCAGAGAGGGAGTTGGGGAGGCAGACAGAGGCAAATACATGTCAGGGAGTGGTGGGAGTGTAAAACTGAAGCATGTTTGTGTCACATACCTACCAGCACAGGGTATCAAACCCCCGACAACTATGTAGTACTATCACAGTTCAGTGCCGTTATTGGATGCACCACATGGGTTACCTAATGTGGAGCACTCATAACATATATGTGAGGGTGAGTGACATCTGCAACAGGGATATAGTAGATATACGGTAGGTGTCATACATGTGCCTGTCTGCATGAACAGGTGCCAGAATCAACACAGGCACACTCACACAGGGATGCACACACATTAACACACTTGGCAGGGCCAGGAGTGCAACTAATTTCTAGTGGGATTGCCACAACACATCAATGTGCAGGTATCACATGCACCAGACGGGTTATACGGAGGCCGTATGGGCATAGAGTATGAGGAAATGTCAGACATCAGACAGCATGCTTTAGTATGCCCTGGGGGGTTGTAGTGGGTGTGGATGTGGACATATACACCATAAAACACACACACACAAACACAAAGGGTGCCAGTTCTGACATGCATGGGTGCATGTCTACACGGGTGTGTGGTAGTCACCTGTGCCAGCAGGCTGTACAAGGGTAGGTGATGAGTATACCTTGGCATCAGACCACATGACAATTGTCTGCATTGTGCCTCAGGCCTGTAGTTACTGCATTTGCCCACACAGGTGGGTATTGCATCCCCCATCCAGTCACCTGGGTGACTAATGTGTGTGGCCAGTACTGTACACCACATGTCATGTATGTGTTCCTTAGTCCATGACATAGATGGTGTCTGGGATGTGAACACCTCCCACATGCATGTACAGTGACATGTGGAACTGTACCTGGGGTGTCTGGCCCATGTGGTGAACACAGAGTATCATCAGATGTGCCATTCTTGGCCACCTGTGGCAGGAACTGGTACTGGGCAGAAGGTTTACCCTTCACCTATATTGATGACATGCCAACAGCATTCCCTGATGTCAGTGTCATCTGTCCATACAGGACATGTTCTCAGGCATGGTATGTCCATTGTGAGTCACATGTGAAGGCACCACAGGTGGTGCAGGTGTCCATTAGGGAACAAGGTAGAGGTGCACTCTCTGCATGTAAGTGCATATTGAACAGATGGGAATGGTGACATGCCCCCTGTAGCTCACTGCTATCACTGCATAGCTACTATCAGTGGCCAATATGCAGTGTACTACCCACATATTGGCTGCTGCCTAGGCATGTGTGTTCATATGACACATGGGTTGAGTGTGTGCTCTGGGTAATAGTGGGGTTGCTAACTTGGATTGTCTGGCCTTGATGTCACATGTATGGGTATGGCTTTGCACCCCAGCCTCCCAGCTAATTTACATCTGTTATCCTTGTATGGTTGACATTGTGATATATAGTAGGACCACCATAAAATAATTTAGCAAAACCCCCTCCACAATGCCCACAGTTGACACACACTCACCTGTACACAGGATATGAGTTACAAGCACACAAACCTGTCATGTCTGAGAGTATAACCCCTACCTAACTACTTTTTTATACTACAGCACTACACAGTTATAGTGTGCGCCGTGGACATTACTGGAGTATTATTCCTCAAACGTGTATTTCACAGTGAATGACATCAGCAGGATTACCAAAGTAGGGCATTTAAACTGTACTGCAAGTGACTAGCCTAAAATGCATTGCTCCCTACACAAAACACCCACATATGACAGGCGTGGGTACAGAACCCCTCGTCAAGGGATCTATATCACACTATAGCATGGAGCTGTTATGGGATGCACCACAGGGATTGCTAAAGACATCCTTCCCCAAAGGTTTATTTCACATTGAATGACATCAGCAGGTTTAGCAAAGTAGGGCATTTCAACTGTACTGCAAGTAACTAGCCTAAATTGCATTGCTCCCTACACAGACAGTGAGACACACACAAAGCATCCACAACTGACATGTGTGGGTATAGAACCCTTGACAGAGATCTATACCATACTACTGCATAGAGCTGTTATAGGCCACACCACAGGGATTACTAAAGAATTTTCTTTCCAAAGTTTTCCTGCACAATGAATGACATCAGCAGGATTGGCAATGTAGGGCATTTGAAATGTACTGCTAGTGAGTAGCCTATGATGCATTGCTCCATACACAGACATTGCAACACACACAAAACATCCAGAACTGCCATGGGTGGAGATGGAACCCTACCACAGTTCTAAACACACTACAGCAGTATGCAGTTACAGGATGCCCTACAGAGATTACTGGGCTATGACTTTCCCTCAGGTGTATTTCTAGGTGTGTGATATCAGCAGCCTTGCCAAAGTCAAGTAAGTGCATTGTACAGGGTGTGAGTGGCCTAAAAAGCATTGCTGTCTACTCAGTCAGACACACACACACACTTGCCAGGTCTGGGTTTAGAACACCAAACTCACTACTTTATTATACTACAGCAGTATACAGTTACAAGATGTGCTATGGAGATTACTGGCCTATGATTTCCCCAGAGGTGTATTTCTAGATGAGTGACATCAGCAGCCTTGCCAAAGTCGAGTATGTGTATTGTATGTGGTGTGAGTGGCCTAAAAAGAATTGCTCTCTACTCAGTCAGACACATACAGTTGCCAGGTCTGGGGTTAGAACGCCTACCTCACTACTTAATCACACTACAGCAGTGTACAGTTACAAGGTGCACTACGGAGATTACCAGGCGATGATTTCCCCAGAGATGTATTTCTAGGTGAGTGACATCAGCAGCCTTGCCAAAGTTGAGTATGTTTATTGTACTGGGTGTGAGTGGCCTAAAAACATTGCTCTCTATTCGGTCACACACACACACACACACACACACACACACACACACACTCACACTCACACACACACACACACACACACACACACACACACACACACACACACACAGACACACACAGACACACACACACACACACACACACACACACACACACACACACACACACACACACACACACACACTCACAGATTCACACACCAACACATAGTTGCTAGGTCTGGGGTTAGAATACCTACCTCATTACTTTATCACACTACAGCAGTACACAGTTACAAAGCACACTACAGAGAATACTGGGCTATGATTTCCCCAGAGGTATATTTCTAGGTGCGTGACATCTGCAGCCTTGCCACTGTTGTGTATATGAACAGTACCGAGTGTGAGTAGCCTAGAAAGCATTTCTCTCTACACAGGCAGAGACCGAGACATGCACACATACACACACTCACACAGTTGTCAAGTCTGGTGTTGGCACTACTACCTAACTAGTTTATCAGTACAGCAGTACACAGTTATGGGACGTGCCATGGGTATTACTGAGCTACAGCTACCCCAAAGGTATATTTCACATTGGATGACCTCAGCAGGCTTGTCATGATACTGCTATGGGGAGGGCGGTTTGTGCATGTGCCGTAACCCATTCATGTAGGGGTTGACATGCCACATGTGGGCACACACACAGGGTCATATGCCACAGGTACATGTATACAGCTACTAGGTGACATCTTCCTTGTACAGTCATGTTGCACAGCTGGTATGTACAACATGCCGTCATGCTGACAGATACTGGTGGTTAGTATCTGCAGTGGGTGACACCTGCACCTCATGTATTCGGGGCCCTTTGGCTGTGTGGGTGGGACAGGCCCAGATGACTCCTTGTCACGGTCCCCCTCTTCAACACATCTATGTCCATCTACCTTGGCTTATTATAGTGTGTTGTCCTTACATATATGTCTGTATTCCTATCCACTGTGTGTGCAAGGCAGGAGTGGTGTATACTGATATGTGTCTGCACTGACAACTGAAACTGCCAGATATGTCTGGTCCACTGTTGTTTGCTGACATGGCCTTCTTGTGTTTAAGTGTGTGAGCATGCCCAGTGTGGGCTTTCAGTATGTTGTTGACTGACATTGTCTTCATTCCTCTAAGTGTGTGAGCATGCCCAGTATAGCCATCTATACTGCATGTGTAGATCAAGTCCAGGTGGTTTGTACTGCAGTGCTGACCTTTGTGTTGTACACCAACAGGTAGCATGCTGTGTCTGCAGGGTATACATCAGTCATTTGGCATTGACTGTTGCTACATTTCTGCTTAGCAGGGGGGGACACCAAACTGTTTCTACATTTCTACACAGGATGGGGGGACGCACCTGACTGTTACTGTAAGTGTACATAGGATGGTGGAGCACACCTTACACTTTTACACAGTTGCTAGGACTGTACTTGTATGTCAGGTACACCATTTCAGTCTGTAGTCTTACCTATCGTGGTAGCTAGAGGCATACCAGTGTACTACAGATCATAGCTTTCACTACCTACATATTAGTATCTGACTTCCTAGCCTTCATAACTGACATCCAACTGGCTGGCCTGCTGTAGTCTGTCTGTGTAGGGCTGGGGTAGGGGTTATCCATGGGGCTCATTCAGAGGCCATGGTACAGCATTTGTTTGTGTTTGTCTACACCTATCCTGCTGGCTGTGACTGTTGTTGGGTATGTGCCCCCCTACTGACATAGTTGAGTCACTTATCTTGTGGGTGTCCCAGTACTGAGGGTGGTGATACAAAGCTGCTTACGTCAGATGCACATAGTACACTCCCAATACATGGTTGAGCACAAGTGGTATCATGTTTGGCATCCCTTTTACTGTATTGGCGACTCGGAGTATGTCAGTGCATGTTCTATGCGTTGCCTCTTTGCCAAGGCCAGGGCATACTGGGCACGCCTCTTTCTGCCTACTGGGGCAGACTCAGGTTGTTCCTCCTCCGAGTCACTCTGCACCTGTGCAGGCCTAGGCATTGGTGGGGGGCTGTGTGGCCCTGCCCCATGCTGTTCCTGCTGCAGCTGTTTCTGAAGGATCATATTGTGTAGCATGGCACATACTAGGACAATTTGGGTACATGTAGTTGGTGAGTACTGCAAGGCTCGACCAGATGTGTCCAGGTACCAGAACCGTGACTTGAGCATCCTAAACACATGCTCTATTATGATTCGTGTTTGTGCGTGTGCGTCATTATGGAGTTCTTGTTCGGGTGTGTATGCATTTCTGATGGGAGTCATCAGCCATGGCTCCAGTGCGTATCCAGCATCCCCCACTAGGTGACCATGTGGGATGTCCCTATTGACAAATTTCTGGTGCAGCTGCATCAGATGCCAGATGTGGGGATCTTGGTAGCTTCCAGGGCAGCCAGCACACACATTCATTATTATGCCCTGGGCATCACACACAACCTGGCAGTTGATGGAGGGGAAGCCCTTGCGGTTGATGTAGACCCTACCCCACTCACCTGGTGGTGCTTTAATGCATATGGGTGTGCAGTCTATTGCACCCACTACCTCAGGTTATTTGCTATTTGGTGGAAGAGACGCATATCGCTGGCCAGTGCCTCACGGGTGATGGGGAAGTATACATGCTCACCGACATGTGCTGACATGGCATCCAGGAACTGGTGGAGTACCCTGGATGCTGATGCCTGTGAAATCCCCATCATAGCCCCAGTTGGCCTTTTGAAGGTACCTGTAGCTAGTATTCTTAGGCCTACACATACCTTGGAATCCACTGGGATGGGTTCCCATCTGTTAGTTCTGTGTGTGAGGTGCGGCCGACACAGCTCAACAATTTGCTGTAGGAGGTCCCTATCCACCCGATTGCGCTCCACTATCTCCAGCTGATGTAGCCCTTGGTAGGTTACCCTGGGTCTGTACACTCTTCTCCGTCTCCTCACTGTGGGTTGCTCAGCAGCATTAACATCCTCACCACCCTCAGCCTCTTGCACCTGCTGGTTTATGATAGCAAAAGCAGCCCCTAACATTTTTTCTCTTGCTTTTGTTTTGTAAAATGTCCCTGCCTGTATACACCGGTGGTGCAGTGTTTTTGGGAAAAACAAGGGGAAAGGTGTTTGCATAGTTTATAGTGGTGTGCTGGGCTGGGCTGGGCTAGTCTGCTGCCTGTGTAATTGGCTGATTCTGATACATTTCACCTGTCAGCTAAGCTAGTTCTTTTTGATTACCTTCCTACTGCTGTTTTCAATTCTCATTGCCTGCCTGTTTAAGCCCGTGCACGTGTCACACAAACGGAGTGCTCAAATGTGCACAGAGCTGCTTTTTCCTGGTTAACTTCCTTTTTCTTCCTGTAAACCCTGGTGCATGGCTCGCACTCCTGCTTACACTTTGTAAAGTGTACTAGGCAGGTTTAGACACACCCCTATCCTAGCTGTGCTAACCTAGGAGCAATCTCGAGCCACAGGTCTCCAATCCGCTTACAGTATGCCTGATACTCCCCCCCATGATGTCACCTATATCCTAGTCTTGCACCCAGCTATTTAGAGTCTTACACTCTTGGGACCTGCCCCACACCCTGGGAAAATCTGGGATTCACTAACCTTTCCCTCATTTGCATAGGATTGTCTACTAATGCATAGTTACATGTTCCACACTGAGCCTCCCCCCTTAGCAACCATTACACACTGGCCATGTTGTCTTCTGACTGCCATTGACTTGCATGGCAGAATACTGATTTTTGTTAGAATGCTTATTTTAGGTTTATTTTATTAATTTCCCCCGATCCCGTTTGCACGTCGCTGCCCTATGCTTAACTGGCGAGATCAGCCAAGATAAAATTAAATGTTTCTTTATTTTTTTTCTTTTACATTTTGCAATGCCAATGGCCTTTTGCTTGGACATTGACATCCTTCCTCAATGATATGCAGCCTTTATTTGGAGCTGTCACAGCTCCGTTTTGTAGATTGCTGAACTGTACTTGGTTACTAACCGAGTACATTTCTGCACACTGCACTTGTCCTGCACAGACGGCTGCCAGCTTCCTGGATCACATATTACCCTCATTTGCATGGTTTTCACCTGCAAATGAGGGTAATTTGCATTCACGAGCTTGGTCCATGCAAGATTAGAGCTCACGTGCATGTCCCTGGAGCTCATTCCTGGATCGCACGTCGGCCATATTGCCGAAAATAGCTCCTAAACTAATCCTGTACGCTATAAAGGGCTTCGTAAATCCAAGGGTATGTCTTTTTTTTTTTTTTTTTTTGCAAGCAATATCAAGGCTGTTGAAAATGTGAATAGTGTGTTTATAGGAAGGTGATTTCTGAGAGTTAAATTCACATTGTACACTCTAAAATGTGTGGTACATAAATGAAAAAAAGAGTTGTTCAAGATGATATACACTTTTGTTTTGATTAGAATACTGAACTGGTGGAGGGAGATAAATGTAATGTCTGCGCGTTTAATTTTGGTATTATGAATGTCGGCATTTTAAGCTTTCAGTGTTATAAGAATTCAAAATTGTCGTCTCGATAATATGAAATTTGCAATTTTAGATTTTTGATCTTATAAAGTACACGGACACACACACACACACACACACACACACGCACACACGCACACACACACACACACAAACACACACACACACACGCACACACATGCACACACACATGCACACACGCACACAAGCACACACACACACAGTGCAGTCATCCTCTACTTGTGCAGAATTTTCATCATCTGAACCTATTATATCTTTCAGTTCTTCGTGGATATTTTTTCTTACAATTTTTGTACTTGTTCCTTTCTAAACTTTTCCACATTACAGACATTTTCTAAATATTCTTTTCTTCATACAATCTTTACAATTCCTTCACTATCCACTCTTTTTTCACTCATGCATGTGTGTCTGTGTGTGTGTGTGTGTGTGTGTGTGTGTGTGTGTGTGTGTGTGTGTGTGTGTGTGTGTGTGTGTGTGTGTGTGTGTGTGCGTGCGTGCATGCGTGTGTGTGTGTGTAGGGATTATTGTGCATTTGCAGTTGCTTTGTATTGTTTTGGCTGAACTATATAAAAAGCCAAGAGTTTTTGCTGCAGTAGGCAAAACTGTAGTGAGAAAAGTGAAAATATTTTAGCCAAGACAGAAGTGACAGAAAATAAGTATGTACTACAGAAAGTACTTTTGAAAGCTTTTTCTAAAGTAAGGTGATATTAAGCCAGTAATTTAGAGCAGAAATGCTGTACTTCTGCAAGACAACTGACACAAGAGTCACTCGCTCTAGGGATCTCAACCTAGCTTGTGACATTAACAGAACATGCTGGAGATACTGATATGTCTCCCACAGACTGCCTCTTCATCGGAATAGACTTCTTATTCACATAAAACAGAGCACCTTACTGGCCGTATTCAAACACAGTCTATATAACTGGATGGGAGACCGCAAATTTACCCTTGGGGGTGGCACCTATGTCCCTCATAGAAAAAGATAGCTGGTGTTGATCACAGATCCAGTCTGTTCTGCAAACTACCCAAAAAAGAACAAATGGGGATACTTAGGATTACCATGGCTAGGATTGTGAAGGCTCTAGGGCTGCTAGCCTAGTAACCTCTTCTGAATTTATGAAGCTATGAACCAGAGAAGTGGAATACAGCAAGGAGGTAAGAGAGGAGAGCCTGCTAGTAAAAAGAGAGAGAGGCATAAACCTAAGAATAGCCTCTGTGTTTAATTAAAAAAAAAAAACACCCCAAATAAACAATGCCATGTCTTTCTTTGTCAGTCAGAACAACAAAACAAATACCTATTTGCCTTCCTGCGTATTCTAAAATTTAGCTTGTTATTTTCCTACTACATATTACAATAGTCATTTTCTTCACATAATCCCACACTTTTTTTTACTATGCCTCCTCAAAGCCTACACACAGTTGGTAGCATCTTTAACTTGAATATCTTTCTCCTAAATGATTAAGATCTCCAAAAGCACAATGTCAGTTGATTCCACTACGAAATAGTCTCTTCATCCATTAATACCAGCCCTACCCCCACCAAAAAAAAAACATTTAATTCTTCTGTCTGAAATATTTCTTTAACTTATCTTTTTAAAATCATGATATATAGAACTGCACACTTTGCAAGTATTTTCTTTTTTTGTGAACATAAGACAGCAATAAAAGATCAGCAATAACCATTCAACAGCTTCAAATTACTAGTAACTCTATTAGGATTGTTTAAATCATTACATGACTATGCATAGTTATGAATTCTAATGCAGAAAAGATTTTAAGAATTTGTCACCAAGAGAAGGATAGTTTTCCTAAAGCCTTTAATACGATTTCAGTAAGATAATAATTAGTAGCATCTGTAATCAACTATGCCATAATCAAGAATAATTTTTGAATATTTAAATACAAATTTATATGATCTAGTCTTTGAAGGTGGGCTGGGATCATTCCATTGAATGGCTGTAAATACTCATGTTATAGGTGAAATGTAAAAAAAATATATATTTTAACTGAAAAGTACAGTGTTGCATTGTTTGCATAGTTTGCCGCATTGATATATTGAGAAAATTGCACCCCTGCAGTGTGTTCCAGCTTACTTACTGTCTGATGCCAAAAATAGATATAGCATATAGACATTCCCTTAATGTTTCAACTAATTTTCAGTACTTTTAAATATTATCGGCTTTAGTCTGTAAAAATCATCTTCTTTTAGTATTCAAGATCAAATCAGTTATTAAAAAAACTTGCAGCATAAACAGTCCCATTTTTATCATACTTTCTCAAATATTTAGTCAGCAACTAAAATATAAAAAGTAACATCTGTAGAAGCTTCTTTGTTAAAACAAAAAGAAGAAAACTCAATCAACTGATTAGCTTAACCACTACATGCCTGTCCCATGCTTACTTCCCCTCTGTCTGTAAGTTATATGAGAAGTCTTTTTCATATTGCCACCACACTAACAACACATTTCATGTTCTGCAGGCACAGTGCTTGCATGGCTTTTACATTGCTTGTTTAGCATTTCTAACTCCTTTTTCTTCTGCATAACTGCATTATTCCACAGCTTCTCAGCTGTAATATTATAATAAGTCTACTGTGTCACTTGCACTTTGGGAAATTTTCAGTGTATAACTTCGCTTCACTAAACTGCTGCATCATCTAGAGGATCCTCCTCATATATCATCAGCATTAACACATCATCTTGAAAACCATGGGATTGTTGTATAACCATTTGTTCTATCCTTCCCTTTTCTTTCATGTTATCTCATACCTGTCAACTATACAAATTTTCAGAGAATGTCCAGATTTTGGCTTCATATTTTTGTTCCAGTTTTCATAACATTGTGGTTTTCTGGCAAATTAGTAGCAAATCATTAAAGATTTAAGTTAGAAAATAATGACAGACATTTGATCTTCAGACTTAATATCTTTCAGAAGATTCATGCTAATACAAAACCTGTTTATTCTATCAACTTTCTAAGTTTATAAGAGCAATATTTAAAAATCGTCCCAATTTTGGGCCTTTGTCCCACTTTTATTTATGTCGTTGTCAAAGATTTTTTGGTCTAATAGGTTGAGAGGTATGTTTTATCTGATAAAAATCAATAAAAATATTTTAAAAATCAAATGCATCCACTTCCTTTTCATATTCAAAATTACTTTCTACAACATTTATCTAGCTATCAGCTGTTTTACGTACATACTTCTTGTGCAGGGCTCCTTCTCCACAGTATGAAATATCAACTGGCATAATGGTTAAGGTCTTTGCCTCCCGTGAGCAAGGTTATCATGATGGTCATATGACTCAGTTGATCTCCTAAATGTATCCTCACCATCCCTCCTATAATGTTCACCAATATCATGGTTCAAGTGTGCTTGTACAGCCTTATAATCAGAGAAAGGAGTACCCTTAGGTGCTCTATGTTTAGGGTAACAACGCTTCTCTTCAAATTCAGTCTTGTCCCTTTCAAGTTTTTTTATGTTTCCTTTTAATTAAAAAAGAACATTTATCCTCTACTTTAGTCTTAATACATTCATATTTCTCCATCTCTTCCTCCATAGTGTGCATTAAATCATTTACAATACATTTATTAATAAAATCAATCTGCTTAAACAATGATTCCATATCTCTCTCTGTTTAATAATTGTTCTCATAATATCAAAGACACATGCACAAAAATCTTAAGACGCTCTAGGTATTTAAAGAATTATGGGTATGTAGTCTGTTATATGATGAAGTCCTGTGTAGAGGTATGCAGAAGCAATGAGTCAGTTCAAGTGACTTGGAATAAAACAGTGTATCTCCACTTTTAAAGCTTCTAAGTGTTCTCTGGACTTCTTAACGTGGTTTAAAAGTGGAGATACACTTACAGATACTTACAATGCACAGATTTCATGTAGGTATACTGAAGCTTTTCTCCCTAGGCTTCCACTGAAAATGGGTTCTGTTCAACTCGACTATCCTTGTTAAAACATAAAATAAATACATATAATAAATAAATAATGAAGATGCAAACAGAGATATTTAATGAATTCCAATCTTCTGCATCTTCACACTTCTCAGCTGTCCATATCTTCATGGAATGGCCAGATATTTGTCTCAAATCTTTGGTCTGTTCCTCATAAAATGTGTGATTTTCTAGATTTTTTGTGGCATATCAGTGATAACTGAATTCACTAACTGATGACAGGCATTTGAGTTTCAGACTTTGTATCCTCCAGAAAATGCATGGTAGCACAATACCATTTATTCTAGCAAGTTTCTAAGTTTATAAGAGCAGTATTTAAAATTTGTCCCTGTTTTGGGGGCTTTGTCCACCCATTTATCAGCTTTGT
This sequence comes from Protopterus annectens, assembly GCF_019279795.1. Lineage (NCBI taxonomy): Eukaryota > Metazoa > Chordata > Ceratodontiformes > Protopteridae > Protopterus > Protopterus annectens. The sequence continues at coordinate 206,580,888 of NC_056742.1, forward strand.
CCAGATTTTTTTTTTTGCTAAAAGGTTAAGAGCTATGATACCTACCTATTTACCTTATGATTTCTAAAAACTTTACTCAGTATTCCATAGCCTTCTTCTTCTGATATTTCTACCTTATATCACTCCTGTTGATAGATTTCCTCTATCCCATATCATATTAATACTACAGAGCAGATGTTCTTTGCACTAGTATGTGAGCTATATTTCCTCAGCTGTCTAATAATGTTTGAACACCAGCAATCTTTATTTTTTCCTCCTACCTTGCCCACAGCCGCATTACTTGAATTAATGTGCATGCCTCTCTTGCAGTTTGATCCTTCTCACTCACCTCCACTTTTGCTTTTGAAATATAATATTTTGTTAAGAAACACAGCCCTCTCTTTTACATTTCTTGCATTCAATAATATATACTGGTTAGCACTATATAATAATTTGTATTATCATGCATCAACTCTCTAATTCTGTTTTATCCTATCTTCATCATCATACTGTTTATTATGCAATAAAATTACATCAATTTGTAATAGTATTATCATTATATGCTAACTGATGAACTCCACAGATATTCATTCATTCATTTTAACAAGATTGTCATCTTGCTCTTACGGCTGATTTTCTTGAAAGGAATGAGGAGAAAAGCTCCACTAAACATAAAAAAGGAGTGCAACTGACAGCATAACATTCTCAAGATACATAGCAAAATGTGTTTCCATTCAAGAGTATACATTCAGAGTATCTTAAATATTCTGTATTATTATAAGAACTAAGATATGCATTATGTTTTGTTCTCTAGACATGTAGTATGCACAGCTCACTGAGAAAATGTGTGCTTTAGTACAAGAGTCAGCACTGCCTTCAGCAGAAAAAATAGGTTCCACTTTCAATAGAGGGTTAACTGCTTTGCTTATATGTAAAACATGTCTTACATTGTATTTGTATATTTTCAAAAGAATGAGTAGGCTGAAAGAGCTACAATTGTGAAATAAATTAAAAATAGATATTCCAGAAAGAAAGTAGGTACAGTAATTAAGTTCAAGTATAAATAAAAGGGTAGGCATCATAATTTACAATTAATAGAATACATCTATCTGACCTAATAACTGGCTGAAACCTTGAAATTAATGAAACAGAGGCTTATGCGTATTACCACATTTGTCAATCACACTTGCCGATAAAATAGTTAATTGTAGTATGCAAGCATCCCCTTTTTTAAGATCATCATGTTTTGAAGTAGATTTGAGTTCATTGGGAAGAGTTTTCCTTGTATTGGTAATGCAAATGCAAAACAGAGAGTCACATTTGTGGTTGTCAGTCCTAGAAGGTATTAGTAGATGATTTGTGAAGATATAGCTGGGTAGGATAAAGGTTATTAAAAGGGAAATACAGCTGAAAAGATAAACCCCCAGATTTGCTAATCTTCCGTGCAGGACTAATCTAGTCCTGCATGGAAGCGGCAGTTTTGGAGGAGGGCGGCAGCATGCCATGCATATTAATGAAGGTGCGCTGCCTGACCTCCTAATCCTACACAGAGAATGGAAGAGTGCAGGGGGTGTGTCTGAGAGCAGAGCTCTCAGAATATACATGCCCCTGCAAAGTAGAACAGCAGAAACTGTAAATAAATGAGCAAAACTGCTCATAGGTGTCTGCATATCCCCACTAACAGTCCCCATGTGTACAACAGGAACAGTACATATAAATAAAATGAAGAAACCCTTTTATTTTTTATTTTAAAACCCCGAGTACAGCTAACTGTAGGTGCGCAGGTTTGCCCATCGCTTAGCTACAGTTAAAGCAGTTTAAAAGGCTGAAGAGGATAACAAGGAAGATATATGCAAATGAAGCAGCACAGCAATAGTGTAGTGATCAGAGCATCTGCCTAATGAACAGGCATTCCCGGGTTGAGTCCCACTGCAGCACATTCCATTTTCTATGTGAAATCTGTATATGAACATTTTTTGACATTCTTTTGCAGTATAACCTACTAAATAACATTTAATTGTGAACCGGAGTACTGCATTAAATGCACATGTGAAGTGTCAGTGTCATAATGAATAAGGCACTAGTAAGCAGGTTTAAGCACAAATAAGCAGTAGTAAGCATATATAAGCACTAGTAAGCATGTTTAAGTGCGTTTGCATGGGGGTAAGCATTGCCTACACAGATTAAGCAAAGTAGAAGCTAACTGAATGTAAGAAACTGTAACCGGAGGTTAGCATTGCTCAGCTCTGCGCAAACCCACGCACACCCACTTACAACTGCTTTAAAGTGCCTTAATCAATCTGTACCCAATGGCCTGTGTTCTGCCCAGCAACAAAATAAGCAGCTTCTGCAAGGCTCAAACTCAGGTTCCTGTACACCGCAGTCACAAGTAGTTAACCACTAAGCCATCATAGCAATGCATATAAATAAAGTATCAGCAATCTAATCCTCACCAAAGGAAAATCAAATAAAACATGTGAACCGAATCTATGAACAGTGTGATGTTGTATAACCTGCCACAGAACATAAATATGTGAACTGGAGTACTGCAGTAAGCATAGATTTGAGGTGTTATTGTAATAAAGTGTAGAAGTCCCCAGGTCCCCATACAGTGTATGTACACATGAATCACGGATGCCAGACACTTATATAACCTGTAATGAATGATAAATCACTGCCAAAAGGCAAATATAGTGCTAATTACCTATTAAGCAATGCCAACCACAGCACAGCTCAACTTATTAAGTGTAAGCAATGTGTAGGGAAGCCAATTCAATCTGCCCAGTGGTATACCTCTTTAAACAATGCCAACCTTAGGTAAGCAGGTTTGCCCAAGGTTAGCATTTCCAAACCTGGCCAACAATGGAAGAGTGTGTAACATCAGCCCTACTAAAACTGAAGAGGTGGGAATACAGCTTATAACTGGCTGTAGATTCCCCTTGCAGACAGTATGGCAATAAGGGGAGAAGGAGTGCACTTCCGGGTGCAGCACTGGTGCATCCAGGAGTCCAAAGTCATGGCTGGACTCCTAGTTAAAGACCATGCACAGAAACTGCTGCAGAACCAGTACCAGGGCTCCCAATATGAGGTGGAGGCCTGTGACCATCTCGCCCATGACCCCACCAGTGCCACTGGCATACCCCGAACTGGGGAGCAGGTCAGGCACCACTGTGCCGACCTGAAGCGGCAGAAGGGGAGCTCTTGGAGGAGTGGCTCCAAGAGGCTAGAGCATCAGGGGATGTCCCAGCTGTGTGTATCAGTCCACTACCTGTTTAATAATGGCCTGCTCAGGTATATCATGGATAGGTATGGTTAAATATTTCTCTTATGTCCCCCACATCTGCAATGGAGTGAGTCGGGAACCACAAGGCCCACATCTGCTGCCTGGGGCAGTTGCGGTGCGAGGCAGGTCAGTAATACTCATGCTTTCACTGAAATAGGGGAAAAAAATAAAAGTAGTAGTAAAGTAATTGCTAGTATAAAACATGTATTGTTCAAGGCAAGTACGGCATGCACTAGAGAATATTGCTAGTATGGCAATAAAAGTGTAATACCCTGACGAAACTAACAGCTGTACTGTATGTGCATATTCTGGTATCATATGGTAATGTAGATTTGCAATCATGTAATACTACTGTAGTATTAAGCACTGTTACCCACACCATGCACCATAATGTGAATGTGAAGGAATGCCTGTATATGACAGGTGTAATCCCCAGAGGTCATTTAGTACAACTAAGAGTATACAGCTCAGCAAGCTCCTGCCTGGTGCCATGCAGAGTTCTACATCAGCAGAGAGACAAAAGAGAGACTTTGGAGTGATAAAGTATGATTTTTCTGAACTTTCTTGCTGCCTTTAGCTAATTCCACCCAAAACACCGATTTTCTAGAGTTTCTGTGATTTAAAATGCTTGTTTCAGCTACATATTGTACTTATTTTACTACCTGCACTTTAACAAAGTTGTTTTTGTGTTTAAATTACCTGTTTAACTGTTGTATGCTACACACTCAAGTGTGATAGCCATTTCTGTGCATTTAAAGTGTTTTTTTGATTGTATCTGCTTTATTTTCTGAATAAAACAAAACAAAAACCAAAAAACATATTTGTTTTCCCACCTTTCTAAGCTAGTATAGTCCAGTTTTCAGGTTAGTGCTGAATTCGGGGCTGTGGTACAAGTTTCTGTGTTTGCCCATACCTTACTTGGATATAAGGAAGTTTCTCTGCTCACTGTGAGAGATGGAGCTTTGTGCAGCCTATCTGTCCCTGGAGGAGTGGTTTCAGCCCAGAAATTAGTAGCTTATTGGCCATTTGGGGCTAATTTCTATCTCTTTCATTTCCCTGCTATAAAACCCGCATTTGCACGGTTTTGCATGCCAGGCAGCGCCGGTTAGCTGGGGTATAACTATTCCCGGCTCTACAAAGTCTACTCTTGAATTTTTCCTTTGGAACTAGACAAACTTTCAACTTAAGCACTCAAACCATTCACTTCTCATCCCGGCACTTGCTCAAATCTCATAGCAAGCACTAATAAACCTTAGCACTAGAACCCCCTATTCTGTAGGGAAGGACAAGGCTCTCTATTTGACCTTACCAGCCAATCAGTAAAACAGTTCACTATACCTATCCAGGCATGTCCAAAGGGCAGTTTCAGGTGTACTCTCTGGTCCAACTGGTGAATCTGGGCATTTTGAAGCAATGTTACAATTTCCTCATGTACACAGACAACCCTCTCCTTCTTCCACCAAACACTAATACATGCGAGAGATGCAATTATACAGCCAAACTGAAGGCTAAGCTCTCTCAACCCAAGACTGGTCCAGGCAGTCAAGAGGAGGAAGGAATTACTTGCATCACACCACCAGTCTCACATAGACCTATGAAACCAGCACCGGCAAAAAACACACATAAATACACAAAAATATACTCGGAGGCACTAAACAAAAATCTGCAAAAGCAACGGAGACCTCCAAAGCAGACATCCAAGCAACCTCCACCCCCAACACAAACCATGAAACACATACTTCACAAAACCAGTGTGCCACACAATCACAGCTCTTAAGGCAAAATAACATACCCAACATACTAGTAATAGGTGACTCTATAGTCAAGCACACTGACGTCCCACTCACTAGGCTGAGCAAGGAGAAGGTTACTGTTAGCTGCCTGTCAGGTGCTAGGATCCGCCACATAACACAAGCACTCAGGTCACTCCAGAACAAGTACAGATATGACTCTGTCATGTCCATGTTGTTGTGAGTGAACTGAGCCGTGCCTCCCTGGACTACATGAAAAGAGACATGGAGGAGCTCTCTGATCACGTAGCCCAGGCCGGTATGACCCTGACCCTGAGTAGCATCCTGCCCTCACCAAGAATGATACCAGTATAGAGAAGAAAATATAAATTTCAACAATTGGCTAAGCTTCTGGTGTCATTCAAAGGGGATCCAATGTCTGTCATCCTGGGATGACATGCAAGACAAGCCACACTGCTTCGCTAGAGGCGTCTTGCACCTGTCACCCTTAGGCTTTCAAATACTGGCCAAGGCTCTTGCCTCCCCCATAGTGCCTTTTTTAGGCAAGGCTCAAATGACAAACCCACCACCGTAAATAGCACAAGTAACAAAAAACTGAGGGTAATGCTACTCAATGCCAGAAGTCTAAACCTCAAAATGCATGCACTCGAGGCACTCCTCAGTATGGAGAAAATCAATATATGTGCAGTAACAGAAACCTGGTTTAAGGCTCCATGGAACACCCCAACACTACCAGGCTGCAACTCATACCAAACATTTCGGCCACAAAACCCAGATCGAAATACAAAAGGCGGGGTAGTATCCATATTCATCAAGGATGTCCACACCTCCAGGTTAGTGGCACATCACGATGCTTCAGAGATCATCCACGTGCAACAGCAAAACTGCTATTCAAATTATAGTTTGCTACAGATCACCCACCATGTCCCAGGACCCCCACTCCGCATTCCTGGAAACACTGGGAAACATAAAGGTCCTACCAAACACCCTGATTTCAATTACTCAAACATTAACTGGGAGAAATACTCAAGTACAAACTCCCTTGCCCAACATTTCCTAGAATTTATAAACTCAAACTACCTGGATCAACTGGTCAACACCCCTACCAGAGATGACAACATATTGAACCTGGTCATCACCAGCATGGGCAACCGGTGTTCCACACTGGAGGTCAACCTCTCACTGCTTAGATCTGACCATAAATTAATCACTCTGGATATCCACATTCCGCCACCACCCCCGGTCAAAGAAACTACCATGAAAAACTTTTCAAAAGCAAACTTTAAATTACTTAAGACCAAGGTGGGAAGTTTCAAAGCCCCCATGCTAAAGGATAATGCTGTAAAAGCTGCAAAATCCTTTACTAATGCACTCTACGGGCACCTACAAGAATGCATGGATCGTGCTATCCCAATCAAAACCAAGACTTACTCCTCCAAGAAAAGGAAACCAGTCTGGTGAACCCCTGCCATAAACAAGCTATACAATAGAAGGAGGAAACTAGTATATAAAAGAGTAAAATCCCAAGAAGGGAAGACATCCCTGATCAGTATCAGCAAGAAACTACTCTTCCTCATAAAATATTCCAAGGTTAGCTACGAAAGAAAAATTGCCATGGACTACAAAGATAACCACAAGACATTCTTTAGCTATGTCAAGAATCTAAGTTGCAATTCTCAGATCTGCTCAGAGTTAGTGCAGAATGGCACAAAATACATTGAATTGACCGATAGCAAACATCCTGGCAGACAGGTTCAGTGCAAACTTCACCCCCCTCTCACCCCCAAAAGAGCCCAAAACTATACCAAAAGAATGTAGTCCCCCTGAAATCACAGACACTCAGGTTAAAACAGCACTCTCCAAAGCCAAAAACACAGCATCAATGGGGCCGGATGGTGTCCCAGGCTGCATCCTACATGAGCTCAAAGAGGAACTAACCCCTCACCTAAACACATTGTTTAAACTCAGCCTCTCCACAGGCTACATGCCCACAGAGTGGTGCACAGCAACAGTTATTCCGCTCCACAAAGGTGGGGCCACAACAGACCCCGGGAACTATCACCCTATAAGCCTGACTAACTTGGTCTGCAAAGCTATGGAGCGCATCATCATGGATCTTATTAACAGAGACATAGGAAACCTCCAAACACTTGGCCCTACCCAGTTCGGCTTTGTTAAGGGCAGATCATGCCTCCTAAACCTGGTGGACTGCTTTGAGACAGTTACCAAGGCTATAGATGAGGGAAAGGTAGTCCACACAGCCTACCTAGACCTCACAAAGGCTTTCAACACCATTCGCCACTCAGCTATTATAGACAAGCTCACCAGCCTGAACATAAAGCCCTACGTCTCGAGATGGGTTGCCAACTGGCTCAAGAACAGAATCCACATGGTAAGAGTTGCGGGAGCTAGGTCTGACTCTAAACCAGTTACAAGTGGCGTTCACCAGAGCTCAGTCCTAGGACCCCTCCTGTTCAGCATATACTTCTCAGAGGTACAGGCAAGCACAGGACGACTATGGCTGACCACGTTCGCAGACGGCTGCAAACTAGCGGCTATAATTGATTCTCCGACTGACACAAACATCCTCCAAAAGGGTCTCACTGAGACAGATACCTGGTATCAAAACCAGGACCTCAAGCTAAATGGCAAAAAGTGCATAGTCATCCCCTCTGGAAAAAACAAAGTACCCACAAACTACCACATAGGTGGTAGCCCCCTAAATATGGAAGACATAATAAGGGATCTGGGGATCCAAGTAGATAGTAACCTCTCCTTTGATAATCACATTGTCAAAGTGGTTAGAAAATCCTTCTATGTGGCCCACCTAATCACAAAAGGGTTTGCATCCAGATCGAGAGAGGTCATTGGACCCCTCTACAAATCACTCATCAGACCCATCATAGAGTACAATGCCCCATTTGGGATGTACCTTACAAGACACCTGCAACAACTGGAAAGACCACAGAAGTTCCTCACCAAGAGGATCACTGGCCTCAAGCAGATGCCCTATGCAGCTCGACTGAAGAAACTCCAGCTGTACTCGGTTGCATACCGCCTACTCAGAGGTGATCTCTGCCTGAGGTACAAGGCCATGTCCAACCCAGAATTGATGGACATGCTCCACCTAAAGAAAACCATATCCCATCGAGCCACACACTCCAGGGATCTAAACCTCACCACAACAATAAATAGGATGTGCTGGAGGGATAGATTCCTGTCCCAGAGACTTCCCATGCTCTGAAACAAGATTCCAATCTACATTAGGCAGTGCTCCTTGCTAACCCTCTTCAAGAGAAACCTTGACGAGTGGATGGGAAACAGAAAGTTTACCCCAGGGATCACTTCAATGGCTCTGCTGGACAGAGGTACAGGGAACTAATCTAAGAGAGCGGCGAAAGCCAACACATTCTGGCTAGGCTTATAAATACCTTTGAGCAGATAGTCTAGTACCTACCTATGAATCTATGAACCTATGAACATAGACAGTAAACAGGGGAAATTCAGACAACAAAACATGAATAGCACATGCAACTGAGATGTGAACTGTTGTTTTATTAGCACACACAGCCACGGTTTGAATCCTGCCAGTGGTAGTAGTCTGCATACAGAATTATACACCATGACTGTACAGATATGTCCAGACTGTCTATTAAAGGGGCCCATATCCAATGCCTATCAACATGTCCTCCTGGGAAATCAGTGGGATGATCCCAGATGTATAGGCAGCAAACAGGAAATACAACTGATTGACACACATCTATGTCAACAAACCTGGCACACTAGCAACTCCCCAATACCCTATGTGACTAAGAAGCCACGTATGTCCCATTTACACCCCAACCTGTTAAGCTGTGGTCAGAGCGTGTACAGTAACAGAGTGAGATGTATGTGCATAATACTAATGTGTAATCTGGAACCTTGTGTGGCAACAGTCAGGTAGTGCTTACAAACATTGCTCCCACAGGTACATTGGATACGAACACTGAGCTGTGAAATACAGACCAATATAACCTGTACTGGTACTGTCCACCCTGGTATTGTAGGGGATTGTGAGTGTTGCAGTTTCTCTGAATAGTAAAGTATCAGTGGTCACTGTCGGCCACACTGTGCTGCATAATATAACTATGTAAGAAAGCATGTATATGTGTGTGTCAGGTCACTAAAGGTGGAAGACGGCAATAGTCTAGATATGTCCAGGCATACCAGCATGTGGTCAACCCATGGGCAGAGTCTGTACAGAAAGAGTTGGATAGGATTGTGCAAAACATCAACCCGGAATCCCACCGTATGTGTACAAATAGTTAGTGTTAACAAACATTCCCTCCACATGTATACCAGGTAAGAGGTCTATACTGCAGGTAAAACCAGTTCATGTGTAATGATGTTGACAGTCAAATCAGTGTCCAATATAGGTCTATAGTGTAGTGTAGTAACACTTGTAAGGTACAGATAACAGCACTGACTAGGAAAGTAAAGTGGAGTACAGGAATATACTACTTGTTAACTGACAGTTTTCTCTCCCTCCACCTTATCTCCAACAATAATCAACATACCCACCACAACTGGTATGTACTGACTCTGATAATGGCCAATCATTTGATAAATATTCTAATGGTTCTCATGCATGTGCCATATTGAATTATTCTAACGTTGCTGGCACGGTGCCATCAATGTACCTGCATGCTGTTTGTATTACCACTGTGGTCTCATATATGCATGTGTTCTGTTTGCTATGCAACTGTTTCGTATCTGGTGTCTGGGTTAATAGGAATATCTGTGCATGCTGTTATACCTAACCCTGGAATATGTTGACTATAACTAACCCATATATGATGTTGAAATCTAAACACTATAGCATGCTTTGGAAGGCTGGTCCCAGTGGACTCACCTGTCCCACCTCAGCTGGCTGAGGCACCGGGCACCAGCATGTCTGGGGCCCAACCCCACACCTCCCTGTCTGTTAGTCCTGCACCACATTCAGCTGGAACCCCCTCAGGGGATGGGGCTCACCCCCCCCCGGGAGTGGGCGCATCCAGGCACCTGTCACCCGTGGCCAGGCTGGATTCGTGGTGTGTAGAGCGATCAACGACCAGGTTGGTGATGTTCTACACCAGCTTGAGGTCCATGAGTCACAATTACAGAGTCAGCATGGCTCTGCGGCTCAACCCCAAGCACAGCCACCTTCGGGGCTGTGAAGGTGCAGTGGTGACTGCCCATGGGTGGGGACCTCAGTCCTACTTTTACCACTAGGGGGCTTGTGGGCTTCTGATATCCCAACACCCCCCATCAAGGTGTTTACCCTCAACATGTGTGATATACCACCCCTGTATGCATCTTGTGTGTCTTGTCTGTTAACCTACCTCCCCAAATATACCTACTACCCCTCCCCAACATCCCACTCCCACCTGAAAAAAAAGGGCAATCTGTTCCCACAAAAGAATCTCCCCCCATACATAGCTGTCCATTTCACACGTGTCCAATGGACACATGAAATCTGGTCTAATTGGCATCACAATTAATTATTGTTGTCCTCACCCCTCTCCCAGGGGTTCGAGTGTCCAAATCTACTTCCAAATACAGTGTATATTAACAGCTGTTGCTGTAGAAGAAATGGGCAGCTATGGACCTTCCCTATACCCTTCCTGCACATCTCTAGCTATTTCCCCTACTGTCTTTCCTTCTTTTTGCCCATTTTATTCGCCACTTCCCTATCAATCCCTTTTTCTTTTCTTTTAAAGAACTTAGAGCTGGGGTAAGCAGGAGTAAGGACTTTTAAGCAGCAGTAAGTGGGATTAAGCCTGTTTGCATGGGTGTAAGCAATGCCTACACAGGTTAAGCAATTCAGGAGCTGAGTATAAGAAACAGTAACTGTAACTTAGCAGTGCTTACCGTCACGCAAACCCGCGGAAACCCGCTTACAACTGCTCAAAAGTGCCTTAATCACACTGTATCCAATGGCCCTTGTTCTGCTTAGTAACAAAATAAACAACCTCTGCTAGGATCAAACCCAGAACCCTGCACACCATAGCGATTTACCACTAAGCCATCTCAGATATACATATTCTTGATGTATTCACAAACATATCATCCAGCCCAGTCATTCAACAGTACAGAGAATGTTTTCCAACATATAGATGTACGTGTGTGAGTAAATATATTAATGTCTAAACAGGTACAATATATTGATATGTGTAACATATTGATGTGTGTATGTATATATATATATATATATATATATATATATATATATATATATATATATATATATATATATATATATATATATATATATATATATATATATATATATATATATATCAACATATAAACATGCAAATGCCTATATCTATAGATATATATATCTCTGCATCTACATGTCTTAATATATACGGCAGGTTATATATATATGTCAGCAGCATATATAGGTATATACGGACATACATCTGTAGATAATGGGGAAATAACAGAAACATATATGTCCACATGCAACTTTAATGGGTTTCAGAGATCCCACACAATATACATCTGGTACAAATAGGTATGCTCCCCCCCCCCAGCCAAGCACGTCCCCCCGTAATACAGTACCAAGTGTTGCAGATCCCATAACCAGGACCAGACATGACATGGCCATCCCTAGGATACATATACACAGACACATATATGCAGATACAGCTGTATATATATATATATATATATATATATATATATATATATATATATATATATATATATATATATATTTATATATATACATATATGTAGATATATATGTAACGACACATACACACACAGAGATATTTACAGTAAGATACATATGTAGTACGTGCACACAATATGGAGCAGCCAGTATTCCTACAGTCACCACCTTACCAACTAGAGACTATATGAGCCACCCATACAAATGACATCCATAGCTTGCAACATATACCCATAGAGATATTAAAGAGTATAACACCACACACAGGTGTCCATAAATGAATGTGAAAGATTTATTTGTGTACTATGAGAGTTGTATATGCCATGTCATATAGCTGTTTAGACACTGACATCCATATGAACAGTGTAATGCAACTGTGAAACAGTTATACTAAGACAGTAGTCTGGAAAGGTTTACATATGTTGCTGTCCAGGCCGAGGCCTTCGAGTAGTACAATAGTAAAGACAGACTGGGCCATAGCATACCAGACAATCAACAGTACGTAATGCAGATGTATAGGTCAGCAGCCTCTATCTACACTCTGTACACAATCCTTAGCGGGTACAGACTCCAGATGACACAATGGAATGTATCTGTTACATAATAAGGCATACCTGACACCATCACAATCACACTGACAAACAGAACATTCCATATTGCAGGAGGCAGTAGGCCTGCATTTACCCAAGGTGGATTGTATGGTAATGTACATCCAGATACCTTAAGGCAGCTTACCCCAGATACCCACACATGTTGTAACAGCCTAGGTTAGTCATGGTGCCCCCCTACATGCACTAATACTGGGCCATATTCCACTGTTACATACAATGGCCTCTGGAGTGCAGCAGGGCACACATGTATTGTGTATGTAAGTCCACAAATATATGTCCCCAACCCCCCAGTATGTGTGGGGGACTCAACAGCAGTGGAGTGATGGCAGGAATGACAGCATGACACACACAGCCCACTACATAACAACCCCTCACAGCATGTCATATGTGCAAAGCCTGGTATGTAGGTGGAGGACAGAGGCTGGAAAACAGGCGCATATGTGTAAAACTGTTGTCATACAGTAAGCAAGATATGTATATGTGTGTATATCTATATGGATATATGTATAATTACATATACATACATGTTCACCATATGTCCTGCACATGGAGTGGATCCCTACCTCAGCCCCAATTGTCCCAACCTCTCAGTTCAAGGGGATGTCACGTATGTATTGCAGGTATATTTTTAGACTATTGCTACTGTAATATGGATTCTCTTCACAGAAATGGTGTGTGTGGGAGGCCACATCTACTATTAACATGTGCACCATTGGCTACTTACAGACATCCTAAGGTCATCATAGTACAGTACCACTGCTAGCACAGTAACACCCCTGTGGACTACAGCTGCAATATGGCCAATATATATGGACAGTCTGACACACTCTGGTCAGTCCAGGAGTATACAAAGAACCCCTTCATGCAAGACATGTAGACCAGGCCTGTCAATGTGGATGTTAACAGCCATGTAGATGGGTATAACACATACATGTTGGCATACATTTTCCCCCATAGGTTGTGCATTCATACACCCCTGTCTGTCCTGACACATAATAACCGCTGGTACAGAGGTGTTATGGCCACATACTATCCACTAGTTAGTGACGTACATCTGAACAGCATCTCACTGCGTTTTCTGACATACATGACTGTTATGGTGGCCAGGCAGCAGTACATCTGGCAAGTATATGGACATGACATCTTACTGGATAAGTACAGTAAGCTGCTAGGCATGTAACAAAGCACAGTGAAGGCTAAAGGCAGACTGACTCAACACTGGGCTACATCTCCTATGTGTGAATACACATGTACTTGCTTAGATAGCAGGCTCTACAGGCATGTCATATCACAGAGAAACAGACACCTGTGTGAAAGTGCATAACCACAACCAATGTAAACACAGCTACATATGGTAAGCTAGCGTACTATTACAGTATATGGACTATCTGATGCACACCATCCTCACATGAGTCACTCACACAACAACCCTACATTTACTGGGCCACTACACAGTGTGGTCCAATGGCTGTCTGTGGTTTGGGACACTTGTGTGTTCGCCCCTACAAACATATAAGCTAATAGGGTGATGTACAGTGGAACAGTATGTAATATCAGATAGAACAGGACCAAGAACAATGACATCTACCACAGTCTCTACACAGGCCAAGGTACATATGCACTATACACACACTGTTGACAATTACCAGACTTACACATACCTCAGTACTGTACACACAACCACACATTGCCCAGGCTATGTCCTCAAATATAACCCCTACTATACATACCGTGTAGCAGTCTGATATCTCAGTGGTTTGTTATCATTTATGCTGTCAATGAATATGGTGTACAGAACATATGCACCCCGTACTGCATGACATATGTACAAAGGTTGATAGAGTTGTGGCTGGAGGCACAAACACAGGGCCAATATTGACATGTCACTGTGATAACCTCATACATTTCCTGTCATAACAGTGTTTGATGCAACATATGTCTTATGAGGATATGATGTCAGTAACTCTCCTGGCTGTCACCATCTACTGACTGCAATCCTCACACTACATTCTGCAGTTGAGAGATAGGTGCTCTGTGGGTACCACAAGGAACACAAGACACCACACACTGCCCAGTCTGCAGATGACCCTACAGATGGGGATTCCTCATAAACATAGCACTGACATGACAAGTATTAAAACATGTAGGACAGCCATATCCACACACACCTTGTTAAACCGATATTACCCCAACTGCATTATAGCAATACTTACAGTCTGTAGTCAAGACAGGCATATCCCCCTCCCATGTGTTGGCCTGTTTCCAGAGTTTATTGTGTCAGAGGTAAGTCCCCAATCCATCCGTGATGCTGTTTGCCAAACAACAGATCTAGTTCCTGCTCACAGTGAATGAAAAGACCCAACGCCAACCTGATGTTCCTAGATATTGGAGTGTGTTAACATGCAATTGGCTATGGGAATGTTACCACAGCTGTTCCACATGCAATCAGCTAGAGGGGGGCTGTAATCCATGCAGAGGCCATCAGCTGATCATGGGCATCACTGACAATACACATGCCACTGCCTAAGCAAAGCAGGTGTAAGTCTCCACATCCACCAGAGAGGGAGTGAGAGAGGCAGACAGAGGCAAAGATAAGTCAGGATAGGTTCATGTTTGTGTCACACACCTACCAGTCTGGGGTATCGAACCCCTGACTGACTATGCACTGAAATCACATCTGTTATCCCTGCACAATGGATATTGTGATTTATGCTAGGAGCACCATATCAGAAATTTTAAAAACCCACTTAACATTGAGTCCAGTTGTTACAGACTCACAACCACCTCCACACAGGACATGAATAACAAACATTGACCTGCTCACAGTGAATAAAAAGGCCCAACACCAACATGATGTTCCTAGATATTGGAGTGTGTGTTCCATGCAATTGGCTATGGGAATGTTACCTCACCTGTTCCACATGCAATCAGCTAGAGGAGGGCTGTAATCTGTGCAGACGCCATCAGCTGATCATGAGCATCACTGACAAACATGCCACTGCCTAAGCAAAGCAGGTGTAAGTCTCCACATCCACTAGAGAGGGAGTTAGAGAGGCAGACAGAGGCAAAGATAAGTCAGGGTGGGTTGAGAGAGTAAAAGGTAAGCATGTTTGTGTCACACACCTACCAGTCCAAGGTATCAAACCCCTGACTGACTATGTACTGATATCATATCCATTATCCCTGCACAGTGGATATTGTGATTTATGCTAGGTGCAACATAAGAAATTTTAAAAACACACTCGACATTGAGTCCAGTTGTTACACACGCACACCTCCACACAGGACATGAACATCAACACATTAAGACACACACACATACACACACACACACACACACACACACACACACACACACACACACACACACACACACACACACACACACACACTTGTCACATCAGGGATTAGATCTCCTACCTAATGAGTTGTTACACTACAGCACTATGCAATTATAGAATGCACCACAGAGATTATTGGAGTACTAATTCCTCAAATGTTTATTTCACAGTGAGTGACATCAGCAGGATTGCCAAAGTAGGGCAAATGAATTGTAGTGAGTGTGACTAGTCAAGCATGCATTGCTCTCTACACAGGCATAGGAACAGACACAAAACCATCCACAACTCACATGTGTGAGACTAGAATCCCTACCAGAGTTCTATATCATACTACAACATTATGCTGTTATAGCACACACCACAGAGATTGTTGGAGTACTTTTTCCCCAAAGGTGTACTTCACAGTGATTGACATCTGCAGGATTGCCAAAGTAGGGCATTTGAATTGCATTGAGTGTGACTAACCTAAATTGCCCTAATTAGTCTGTATGCATTAACCACTGTTCTGGCCAGAACATAAATAACCTGCCTTTGCAGGTCATGAATTCAGCACCCTGTACACTATAGTCACAGTAACTAACCACTAATCCATCACAACAGTACATGAGACTGAGGTTTCACCAAAGTAATCCCACCATAGGCTAATCAAACTGAACATGTGAAAGGAATGTATATACAGTTGAATGTAAAAGACCTCTCCAAAGCCAACTTCATGCTACTCGAGGCAGAAGTGACAATGTTTGTGACACCCATGAAGACAGGAGCTGACAGTTCAACTGATGAATCCTGCACTAAGGCACTGTATGAGCACATTCACTTGTGCATGTTTCCTGACATCCCACATAGAACCACAACGCTCACCTCCCAAATAAGCAAGCCAGTCTGGTGGTCTCCTGCCATTAACAGAGTATACAACAGAAGGTAGACACTGTTGAAGAAAAAAGGATAATCCAAGGATGCAAACAACTCCCTTACCAGCCCCAGTAAGACGTTGAGATCCCTCATGGAATCCTCCAAAGCTGGTTATGTAACTAAAATCATCACAGATTCCACAGACAAACACACAGCATTTTATAGTTATGTCCAGAATCTAACTGGCAATGCTCAGAAGTGCTCTGAGCTACAACAGAATGTTATTATATAGACTGCTCCCATGGATTGTGCCAATATCCTGGCAGATTGATATAGTGCCATATTCACCCCCAAAAGGGCCCATGTCAATACAAAAAGAGTTCCATTGCCCAGTAATCATGGCCACACAGGCAGATGACATCCTGGGCTGTGTACTACATGAACTACGAAATGAAACGGCAACTCACCTAACTGTCGTGTAATCATAGCCTCACATCAGGCCTGGTGCCCACTGAGTGGAGCACAGCTGCAGTTATCCCACTCCACAAGGGGGGATCCACCTTGGATTCCTGGAAATACCGTCACATCAGTCTGATGATCCTGATCTGCATGGCCATGCAATGCATTATCAAAGAAGTTTTGAATGCAGACATTGGCAACCCTCAAACACTGGATCCCACACAGATTGGGCTCATGAAGGGCCAGTCCTGTCTCCTGAAACTGATTGACTGCTTTGACTCAGTCTGCATAGTTGTTGAAGAGGGTAAGGTAGTCCAAAAAGCCTATGTGGACCTTGCCAAGCCCTTCAACTACATCCCCCGTCTGGAAACATAGATTAACCTACTAATCCGGCCATACATCCCTATGCCACTTGATGGTTTGCCACATGGCTTACTGACAGAACTCAAACTGTAGGTGTAACTGACTCCAAATCCATCCCCAGACAAGTGGAGTACCTCAGGGTTTAGTCCTGGGACCACTGCTGTTTGGCATCTACATCTCTGAAGTACAAGCCAACAGTATGGGACTCTGGCTAACAAAGGTAGCAGATGACTGCAGAATGGGAGTCATTATGAGCCTGACTGTACTGCATGATATATTACTGATACCAGCCTGACATCATACAGGTGAGATGGAGTACTGTTAACATCTTGTGCCCTTGTCGTGTAAAGTCCTGGCTATGGGATCTGCAAAAGTTAGTAGTGTATTGCAGGGCAGATGTGTTTGGCTGTACTGGGGGGTACCTATTTGTGCATGACGTATGTTGTTTCTGCCTGTCAACCCCATTAATGGTGCATGTGGACATATATGTTTCTGCTATGTTCCCACTTTATCTACAGATGTATGTCCATATATACCTATATAGATGTAAATATCTGCTTATATATATATATATATATATATATATATATATATATATATATATATATATATATATTCACACACTTGTATCTACATGTTGGAATACATTCTCTGTACTGTTGAATGACTGGGCTGGATGATATGTTTGTGAATACAGCAGGGTTATGTATATCTGAGATGGTTTAGAGGTAAATCACTGTAGCTATGGTGTGCATGGTCCTGGGTTCAAGCCTAGCAGAGGTTGTTTATTTTTTTGCTAGGCAGAACAAGGGCCGATGGATACAGAGTGATTAAGGCACCTTAAAGCAGTTTTAAGTGGGTTTGCGTGGGTTTGCATGGAGGAAAACACTGCTAAAGTATGGTTTAATCTGTGTAGGCATTGCTTAGCTCCACGCAAACCCATGCAAACCTGCTTACAACTGCTTTTAAGTGCCTTAATCACTGTGTATCCAATGGGCTGTGTTCTTCCCAGCAGCAAAATAAACAGCTCTTACAAGGCTCAAACCAAGGACCCTGCACATCATAAACAAAGTGATTTACCACTAAGCCATAACAGATATAAAAAAATGTGATGTTTTCAGAAACATATCATGCAGTCCAGTCATGCAACAGTACAGAGATTGTTTGCCAACATCTAGATGTATGTGTGTGTAAATATATTAATATCTAAACATACAACATATCTAGATATGTATATATATATATATATATATATATATATATATATATATATATATATATATTACTTTCTAAAACTATATACATATATTTCAATATATATACACATATATACATGTATATGCCTAAATCGACACATATATGTGTCTACACCTATATGTCTATATATACAAAGCACGTTACATATGTGTATGCAGATATATATCCATGTAGGTATATACAGACATAGTTATATATACGTCAGCAGATATATATCTATATAGGTAGATATGTCCATACATCTGTAGATAGCAATGGCAGATTAGCAAATACACATATGTCCACATGCACCATTAATGGGGTTTTAAGGCCTCACACATGATACGTCTTGTACCAATAGGCATCCCCCCACAGCCAAACACGTGCGCCCTGCAATACACTACCAAGTACAGTCTGCCTCCCATAGGACATGTAATATGTGGAAGCCATCATCATCCCCAGGATACAGATACACAGACACAGATATGCCGATACATATATATATATATATATATATATATATATATATATATATATATATATACATGTGACTACACATACACACGCTACCCATACAAATGTCAGTCATCGCCTACAACATATACCCATAGAAAAGTCATAGGAAAGACACCACACACAGGTTTGCAGAAATGGAAATCCTTTAATTGTGTAGTATAACAGTTCTATATGCTATGTCATATTGCTGTTCCGATACTGATAACCATATAAACAGAGAACTGCAACTGTGAAACCGTTACACTAATACAGTAGTCTGGAAAGGTTCACAACTGTTGCTGTCCAGGTCAGGCCCTTCAAATTGTACAATAATGAAGACAGACTGAGCCACAGGATACCAAACAATCAACAGTATGTACTGCAGGTGTGTAGTTCAGCAGCCTCTATCTACACTCTGTATAAACTCAGTAGGAGGTAAAGACGTTTTGTGATCAAATGGGTTGTAACTGGTACATAACAAGGCATAACTGACACTATCACAAGCACACCGACAAACAGAACAGTCTGTATGGCAGGAAGCAGTAGGCTTGCAGTACCCCATTTCATGTAAGTAATGTCAATATAGTTGAAGTATACGGTACTGTAAATCCAGATACATTGTGGCAGCTCACCCCTGATACCCCCACATTTTGTAACAGCCTAGGTCATTTATGGTGCTTCCCACCTACACTCAATAATACAGACCCATATACTACTGTTACCTACACTGGCCCCTGGAGTGCATAAGGGCACACATGTACTGTGAAGGTGATGCCCACACATATATGGCCACAGCCCCACTGTATGTATTGGGGATACAACAGCAGTGAACTAATGGAAGCAATGGCAGTGTAATATACTCACAGCCCACTACAGAATATCCCCCAACAGCATGACATATGTGCAAAGCTTGGTATGTAGATAAAGGACAGAGGCCGGAACACAGGCACATATGTGGAACACTGTTGCCATACACTAAGCAAGGTGCTGGTGTTACAGGATAGTCTGCAACATACCCTTAGTCAGGGAATTGAGGTTAGACACAGAAATGGATGTAGCCATGTACTGATAGCAAGCAACACACACACTGCCAGTGTAATATCTGACACAGGACGTGTGTGGTGGACGGACAACACATGATAGGCATACCTCTGTCCAGCAAGAGGATAGGCCCACAGTAGTGAGCTATGTAGACAGATTGCATTCCAAGGTACACTAGTATGTATACACGCACACACCCTGTAATACCAGTACCATGCAAAGCATAACATAACTCTACTCACAGTCTGTCTGTAGTTCCTGATCCTCCTACAATTATGTGGCCTCTCTGAGTGTGCAGGTTCTCCTGTACGATGTATTGCTACCTGCTGTCTGTAACACTGATGCCCACACACAGGAAGGATTTCCATCACACAGGAAATGTAAAGGGACCACACCCACATGCTGTAGGGATTTATAGTGGGTGGTTGCCATGACAGTGGTAAATGGAAGTAGGACACGTGTAATTTTATATATATATATATATATATATATATATATATATATATATATATATGGCTATCTGGATAAGTATATGTACATATATTTCCACCATATGTCCTGGACTTGGAGAGTAGCCCTACCCAAGCTGCTATAGTTCCAAAGTCATAGTGCAAGGGGATGTCAGGTATGTATAGCAGGTATATTACTAGACTATTGCAACTTTCATTGGGGTTGTCTTCACAGACATGGTGTGTGTGGAATGTGACATCTGCTTATAACATGTGTGCCATTGGCTACTGACAGATATCCTAAGGAAATCATTGTAAAGTACCGCCGCTAGCATGTAATGCCCCTGTGGAGTGCATCAGTGATATTGGCCAATATATGTGGAACTTTGGACACACCCTGTACAGTCCAGAGGTTTACACATAATCCCTTAGTGTACAATATGTGTAACAGGCCTGACAATATGGATGCAGACAGCCATGCAGATGGGTATAACACATAATGACTGGTATACATATACCACCATAGGTTTTGGATTCACACACTCCTGTCTGGCCTGACACATAATGACTGCTGGTAGAGGAGTGCCATGGACACATGCTACCCACTAGATATTGACATACATCTGTACAGCATCACACTGCTCTTTCTGACATACTTGACTTTTACGGGAGGCCCGGCAATGGTTCATCTGGCAAATATCTGCACATGACATCTCACTGGGTAAGTACACTAAACTGCTAGGCATGTAACAATGCACTGTGCAGGCTACAGGCAGACTGGCACAACACTGGGTGTGGATGTGGACATACACACCATACAACACACACACACACAAGCACACAGGGTGCCAGTTCTGACATGTATGGGTGCATGTCTGCACGAGTGTGTGTTGGTCAATTGTGCCAGCAGGCCGTACAGGGGAAGTCGATGGGTATACCTTGGCATCAGGCCACATGACAATAGTCTGCATTGTGGCTCAGGCCTGTAGTGTCTGCATTTGCCCACACAGGTGGGTATTGCATCCCCCATCCATTGTGTGTGGCCAATGCTGTGCATCACTTTCCATGTATGTGTTCCTTAGTCCATGACATGGATGGTGACTGGGATGTGTACACATCCCACATGCATGTACAGTAACATGTGGAACCGTACCTGGGGTGTCTGGCCTATGTTGTGAACACAGATTATCATCAGATGTGCCAGTCTTGGCCACCTTTGGTAGGAATAGCAATGGGCAGCAGGTGTACCCTGCACCTACATTGATAGCATGTTAACAGCATTCCCTGATGTCAGTGTCATCTGTCAATACAGGGCATGTTGTTAGGCAAGGTATGTTCATTGTGAGTCACACGTGAAGGCAGCACAGGTGGTGCAGGTGTCCATTGGGGAACATGGAGCTGCACTGTCTGCATGTACGTGCATATTGGACAGATGGGCAGGGTGACATGCCCTCTGTAGCCCACTGCTATCACTGTATAGTTACTATCAGTGGCTAATATGCAGTGTACTACCCACATATTGGCTGTTGCCTAGGCATGTGTGTGCGTATGACACATTTGTTGAGTGTGTGCTCTGGGTAATAGTGGGATTGCTAACTGTGATTGACTGGCCTTGATGTCACATGTATGGGTATGGCTTTGCACCCTAGCCTCTCAGCTAATTTACATCTGTTATCACTGTATGATTGACATTGTGATATATAGTAGGGCCACCATAAACAGCATAAGCAAAACCCCCTCTACATTGCCCACAGCTGTCACACACTCACAACCACCTCTACACAGGATACGAGTTACAAACACACACACACACACACACACACACACACACACACACACACACACACACACACACACACACACACACCTGTCATGTTTGTGAGTAGAACCCCTACCTAATGAGTTTATTACATTTCAGCACTATGCAGTGATAATATGCACCATGGACATTACTGAAATACATCTTCCCCAAAGCTGTATTTCACAATGAATGACATCAGCAAGATTACCAAAGAAGGGCATTTCAACTGTACTGCAAGTGACTAGCCTAAAATGCATTGCTCCCTACACAGACAGTGAGAGACACACAAAACATCCACAACTGACATTTGTGGGTATAGAACCCCTGACCATGGTCTACATCACACTGCAGCATGGAGCTGTTATAGGACACACGACAAGGATTACTAAAGAACTTGCTCCCCAAAGCTGTATTTCACACTGAATGACATCATCAGGATTGCCAAAGAAGGACATTTCAACTGTACTGCAAGTGACTAGCTTAAAATGCATTGCTCCACACACAGAGATTGAAACACACACAAAACATCCAGAACTGCCATGGGTGGAGATGGAACTCTACCACAGTTCTAAATCAGACTACAGCAGTACGCAGTTACAGGATGCACTACAGAGATGACTGACCTGCTACTTTCCCAGAGGTGTATTTCTAGGTGGGTGACATCAGCAGCCTTGCCAAGGTTGAGTATATGAATTCTAAGGAGTGTGAGTTCCCTATAAAGCATTGTTCTCTACTCATTCAGAGGCACACAGATTCACACACACACACACACACACACACACACACACACACACACACACACACACACACACACACACACACACACACACACACACACACATTTGCCAGGTCTGGGATTGAAACATCTACCTAACTACGTTATCACACTACAGCAGTATGCAGTTACAGGACACGCTAAGGAGATTATTGGATTATGACTTTCACAAAGGTGTATTTCTAGGTGAGTGACATCAGCAGCCTTGCCAAAGTTGAGTATATGATTTGTACGGAGTCTGCGCAGCCTGAAAAGCATTGCTGTCTACTCAGTCAGACACACACACACACACACACACACACACACACACACACACACACACACACACACACACACACACACACACACACACACACACACACACACACACACACACACACACACACACACACACAAACACAGTTGCTAAGTCTGGGGTTAGAACTACTACCTAACTACTTTATCACTACAGCAGTATGCAGTTGTGGGATGCACCATGGAGATTATTGAGCTACAGCTCTCCCAAAGGAATATTTCACATTGGATGACCTCAGCAGGCTTGTCATAATACTGCTATGGGGAGGGCGGTGTATGCATGGGCCATAACCCATTCATGTAGGGGTTGACATACCACATGCGGGCACACACGGGGTCATATGTCACAGGTACGTGTATACAGCTACTAGATGACTATTTCCTTATACAGTCATGTTTCACAGCTGGCACGTGCACCACATAGTCTGTCATGCTGACAGATACTGGTGGCTAGTATCTACAGTGAGTGACATCTGCACCTCATGTGTGTGAGGCCCTTTGGCTGTGTGCCAGGTGGGACAGGCCCGAATGGCTCCTTGTCACGGTCACCCTCTTCCACACATCTATGTCTGTCTATCTTTGGCCTATTATAGTGTGTTGTCCTTATGTATATGTCTGTATTCCTATCCACTGTGTGTGCAAGGCAGGAGTGGTGCATACTGACTTTTGTCTGCACTAAGAACTGCGAATGCCAGATATGTCTGGTCCACTGGTGTTTGCAGACATGGCCTTCATGTGTTTGTGTGAGCATGCCCAGTATGACCTTTCAGTATGTTATTGACTGACATTGCCTTCATTCCTCTAAGTGTGTGAGCATGCCCAGTATGGCCATCTGTATTGCATGTGTTGATCAAGACCAGGTAGTTTGTACTGTGGTGCTGACCTTTGTGTTGTACACCAACAGGTAGCATGCTATGTCTGCGGGGTATCCATCGGTCATTTGGCATTGACTGTTACTACAGTTCTGCATAGTGGGTGGGACACCGGACTGTTTCTACATTTCTACACAGGAGCGTGGGGGGGCACACCTGACTGTTACTATAAGTGTACGTGGGATGGGGGTGGGGGTGGCACACCTGACACTTGTACACATTTGCTAGGATTGTACTGGTATGTCGGGTACTCCATTTCAGTCTGCAGTCTTACCTATCATGCTGTCTAGAGGCATACCAGTGTACTACAGTTCTTAGCTTTAATTACCTACATATTAGTTTCTGACTTCCTAGCCTTCACATCTTACATCTAACTGCCTGGCCTGCTGTAGTCCATCTGTGTAGGCTTGGGGGTGGGGTTACCCTTAGGGATCATTCAGAGGCCATAGTACAGCATTTGTTTGTGTTTGTATACACCTTTCCTGCTGGCTGTAACTGTTGTTGGGTATGTGAACCCCCAACTGGCATGTGTGAGTCACTTACCTCGTGGGTGTCCCAGTATTCAGGGTGGTGCTGCAGGGCTGCCTATGTCGGATGCACATAGTACACTCCCTATATATATGGTTGAGCACAGGTAGTGTCATGTCTGGCATCCCTTTTACTGCATGTGCGTGTCAGAGAGAGGTGTCATTCCCTGAGTCCCTACTGTGTCAGTGCATTTTCTATGTGTTGCCTTTTTGCCAAGGCCAGGGCATACTGGGCATGCCTCCTTCTGCCTACTGGGGCAGGCTCAGGTTGTTCCTTCTCCGAGTCACTCTGTACCTGTGCAGGCCTTGGCAATGGTGGGGGGCTGTGGGGCCTTGCCCCATGCTGTTCCTGCTGCAGCTGTTTCCGCAGGATAATATTTTGTAGCACAGCACATACAAGGACAATTTGGGTACATGTAGTTGGTGAGTACTGCAAGGCTCCACCAGATGTGTCCATGACTTGAGCATCCCAAACACACGCTCTATTATGATCCGTGTTTGTGCGTGTGCCTCATTATGGAGTTACTGTTTGGGTGTGTGTGCATTTCTGATGGGTGTCATCAGTCATGGCTCCAGTGCGTATCCAGCATCCCCCACTAGGTGACCGTATGGGATGTCCCCATTGGCAAATGTCTGGTACAGCTGTGTCAGATGCCAGATGTGGGAATCATGGTAGCTTCCAGAGCAGCCAACACACACATTCATTATTATGCCCTGGACATCGCACACAACCTGGCAGTTGATGGAGGGGAAGCCCTTGGAGTTGATGTAGACCCTACCCTGCTAACCAGGTGGTGCTTTGATGCATATGTGTGTGCAGTCTATTGCACCCACTATCTCAGGGTATTCTGCTATTTGGTGGAAGAGATGCATATTGCTGGCCAGCACCTCATGGGTAATAGGGAAATATACGTGCTCACCGACATGTGCTGACATGACATCCAGGAACTGGTGGAGTACCCTAAATGCTGATGCCTGTGAAATCCCCATCTTATCCCCAGTTGGCCTTTGGAAGGTACTTGTAGCTAGTATTCTTAGGCCTACACATACCTTGGTATCCACTGAGATGGGTTCCCATCTGTTCGTTCTGTGTGTGAGGCGTGGCCTGCACAGCTTAACAATTTGCTGTAGGAGGTCCCTGTCCACCCTATAGCGCTCCACTATCCCCAGCTCATGTAGCCCTTGGTAGGTTACCCTGGGTCTGTACACTCTTCTCCGTCTCCTCACTGTGGGCTGCTCAGCAGCATTCACATCCACACCACCCTCAGCCTCTTGTACATGCTGGTTTATGATAGCAAAAGCAGCCCCTAACAATTTTTCTTTTGCTTTTGTTTTGTAAAATTTCCCCGTCTGTATACACTGGTGGTGAAGAGTTTTTGGGAAAAACAAGGGGGAAAGGTGTTTTCATAGTTTATAGTGGTGTGCTGGACTGGGCTGGGCTGCTGCCTGTGTAATTGGCTGATTCTCATACATTTTACCAGTCAGCTAAGCTAGTTCTCCTTGATTACCTTCCTACTGCTGTTTTCCCTTCCCATTGCCTCCCTGTTTAAGCCCGTGTATGCCCCACAAAAACGGAGTGCTCAAATGTGCACAGAGCTGCTATTTCCTTGTTTAACTTTCTTTTTCTTCCTGTAAAACCCTGTGTGCGGCACGCACACCCACTTACACTTTGTAAAGAGAGCTAGGCAGGATTAGACTCACCCCTAGCTTAGCTGTGCTGTGCTTAGCTGTGCTAAGCTAGGAGCAATCACGAGCCACAGGGCTCCAATCCACTTACAGTATGCCTGACACACACCCCCATGATGTCACCAATATCCTAGTCCTGCACCAGCTATTTAGACTCTTACACTCTTGGGACCTGCCTCACACCCTGGGGAAATCTGGGATTCACTATCCTTCCCCTCATTTGCATAGGCTTGCATAGTTACATGTCCCACACTGAGCCTCTCCCCTTAGCAGCCATTACTCACTGGCCAGGTTGTCTTATGCCTGACATTGACTTGCATGGAAGAATACTGCTTTAAGTTAGAATGCTTATTTTGGGTTTATTTTATTATTTTCCCCCTATCCCGTTTGTGCGCCGCTGCCCTATGCTTAAACAGCTGAGATCAGCAAAAAAAAAAGTTGTTTTTTTATTTTTTAAACAGTTTGCAATACCAATGGCCTTCTACTTGGTCATTGGTATGCTTCTTCAATAATATGCAGCCTTTATTGGAGCTGTCATAGCTCTGTTTTGTAGTTTGCAGAAATGTACTCGGTTACTAACTGAGTACATTTCTGCAGACTGCACTCATCCTGCACTGACAGCTGCCAGCTTCCTGGATCACAAATTACCCTCATTTGCATGGCTTTCACCTGCAAATGAGGGCAATTTGCATACAGGAGCTTGGTCAGGATTCATCTAGGAGCTCACGTGCACATCCCGGGAGCTCGTACCTGGATCGCACATCAGCCATATTGCCAAAAATAGCTCTTAGTCTAATCCTGCATGCTGTACTTGGCTTTGTCAATCTGTGGGAATGTGTGGGATTCATTAAAGAAAAATATATGTGCAGGAACAGTGTAGCTACTCCTGCACGTAATATTGCCACCAAGTGATTTAGGAAACAGCTGATCTGACATGCACAAGCCTGCTGACACTGTTCCTGCATGGAAAGTCATGTAGAATGCTAATTACCTCATTTGCTGGTGAAAACCATTAAAATGAGGTGAATTAGCGATTCAGGAAGCAGGCAGGCATCTGTGCAGAAACAGCACTAATTACAGAAATGTGTTCAGTTACTAACTGAACACATTTCTGCAAATAGCAAATGGAGGCATGACAGCTCAAAGAAAAGCATATATTATAAACCTTAAGCATGCCAATGGTGAAATATATGGCCATTGGCATGGGAAAGTGTTTAATTTAATAAAAAAATCAAAGTTTTTTTTTGGCCAATCTCAGCCATTTAAGCATAGGGCAGTGGAGCACAAACGGGATTGTGCCAAAAAAAAAAAATATATGTATTAAAACTCAATTTTAGGGGAAATCTGCACTTTGACATTATAATCAATGGCATGCAGAATCAAAACATTACCAGGGAACACTGGTTGTCAAGGGGTAAGGCTCTGTGTCAGAACAGTAACTATGGACTAAGGCAGTGGGGTATGCAAATGAGGGGAAATTTACTGAATCACAAAATATTCTAGGTGCACACACTGCACTTAACCGTGTAGGTGCTAGAACAGGATAGTGTAGGCAGGAGGAGCAGCTAACATGAAAAGGGTGTGTGTCATGCTTGCTGTAAGCACATTGGAGCTCCATTGCCTGGGTTTGCACTTAGCTAAGCACAGCTAAGCAAGGGTGTGTGTGTGTGTGTGTGTGTGTGTGTGTGTGTGTGTGTGTGTGTGTGTGTGTGTGTGTGTGTGTGTGTGTGTGTGAGGTTGTAATGTCTTACTCCATGAAATGAAGACCGTGTTCACATCCAGCGGAAGGCCATTTCTGATAAACTGTGTTTACCTTAGCTGAAGCGTGCACTGGGACTTAAAAAAAAAAATTTAAAACATGGAAATAGCAGCATTGCTTACATTTAGGCAGCGGGTTTGCACGTGCACCTTGGGACTTAAAAGGGCTGGAAATGGGAAGGGGGAAAAGAAAAAAAAGGGAAATACCAAAATACAGGCAGTCAGATACAAGTAAAATAGCTGCAGATGGAATGTCTCAAAGTCAACCAATCACACAGGCAGCATCTGCAGCACTCCACTATAAACTATACAAACACCTTCCAGTCTTGTTTTTCCCACAAAGTCTGCACCATAGGTGTACACATACGGGGAAATTTTAACTGACAAGACTAGCAAAAATGCTAGAAGCTGCTGTTGCTTTGATCTATCAGTATGTGCAAGAGGCCAAGGGTGCTGAGGAGGATAATGCTGACAAATGACTCAGACCAAGGAGGAGGAGAAGAGTGTTCAGACCTAATGTAACCTACCAGGGGCTACGTGATCTGGAGATAGTAGAGAACTATAGGGTGGACAGGGACATACTTCATCAACTCATCTAGCTGTGCAGGCCTTGCCTCAGAACCAGAACCAACAGAGTGGGACCAAGCCCAATGGATATCAAGGTATGTGTAGCCTTAAGAATACCAGCTACAGGTACTTTCTAATGACCAACTGGGGATATCATGGGGGTCTCACAGGCATCTGCATCCAGGATACTCCACCAGTTCCTGGATGCCATGCAACCACATGCCGCTGAGCACATTTACTTCCACAGCACCATAAGGAGAGGACCAGCAATATGCATCTCTTCCACCGTGTAGCAGAATACCTGGAGGTACTGAGTACCATAGACTGCACACACATCAACATCAAAGCACCACCCAGTGACCAGTGCAGGGTCTACCTAAACTGCAAGGGGTTGCACTCCTTCAACTGCCAGGTCATGTGTGATGCCCAGAGCATTATCATGAATATGTGTGCTGGCAGCCCTGGAAGCTATCACAACTCCCACATCTGGCATTCAACACAGCTGTACCAGGCATTTGCCAGTGGGAACATTCCATATGACCATCTGGAGGAGGATGCTGGCTATGCACTGGAGCTGTGGCTGATGGCACCCATCAGAAATGCACACGCACCAAAACAAGTACACCATAATGAAGATAACGCACAAAAAAGGATCATTATAGAGCATGTGTTTAGGATGGTCAAGTCATGTTCCACTGCCTTGACATATCCGGTGGAGTCTTGCAGTACTCTCCAGCCACATGTGCATACATGTTCATAGTATGTGCCATGCTACACAATATGATCCTGCAGAAACAGCTGCAGCAGGAACAAAACGGGAAAGGGCCACACAGCCTCCCACCATTGCCAAGGTCTCCACATGCACAGAGAGACTCAGAGGATCATCCTGAACCTGCCCTTGTAGGCAGATGGAAACGTGCCAAGTATGCCCTGGCCTTGGTAAAGAGGCAACACATAGCACATACACTGACACTGTAGGGCCCAAGGGACTGATATCTCTCTCTGACGTACACACACAGTAAAATGGATGCCAAACGTCACACCACCTATACCTTACCATGTATAGGCAGTGTACTGAGTGCATCTGACATAGTCAGCCCTCAAGCACCATCCTCACAATTGCCACAGGCACATAGTAAATCAGTCTTCTTAACAATAAGTAAATGGAGTAGAATGTTTGGATAGCATATCTATGGTATTGATGCAAGCATGCAAGGGAATGGTGTGTCTTACTGGGATAGCAGCAGACAACTGGCAGTTATCTGGGACAGCAGGAAGTGTATGCCCAGTACTGGCTTACCCACACTATGCAGTACCACCCTAGTTGACAAATACCACTGCAGTATATGTGGTGTGCCAAATAACTGGGGGGTGTCATAGGTCACCTGCATGGATGTGAAAGTGGGGGTCCCACACTCTCCCCCAGCCTCACCCAGCAGATCAGCTATAAAAAAGTATACAGAAATGTCTGGCAAAGGCCCCCACATGGTGACATTCATGAAATTCCCACCTACTGACTTTCACAATGATTATTACAGCAGGTCTGGCAGTGGCAGTATGCCTCAGAAAGGAAAGAAGTCTGAAACTAAAAATGTTTATTTCAGAACAATCTGACCTCTGGTCAATACTGTTATGTCTGTAGTCTCAAGAATAGGGTACACCACTATGCTAAATGGAACCAACATGTTAAGCAAATATCAGCACAGTCTGTGCAAATGTGTATTGTGTACAGATGTGTCACCCCCCCCCATAGTCCCATAGAAATGCAGTAACATGTCCCTAGCCTTAAGCAGCATCCAGCTGTCAACTAGTGTGATGGCTCCACATGGACAGAAAGCAATTGTCAGTAACACACAGTCAACTTACTGGTGCCATCTCAGGGGTGTCAATTGCCTGGCAGCATGGGAACATGTGATCATCAGAATGCACTGCCTTGCTACAGATGGCCCGCACCTGTCACACCTGGCCTACAGGGCTCTGGAAAATGCCCATGCCTTACCCACAGTGCCCTGTTAGATGTGTCATCTGGTCCATAACACCAACATAACACAGTATACAAAATGAAAAGAAAGGCCATGGTGCTAACTGCAAGGAGCAAACCTGCCAGCCTCAGAGACCCAGAAATCTGGGCAAAACCATGAATAATGGTGTGATAAAGGTCCAAAGCAAAGGCCACCTTTGAAATACTGCTCTAATAATGTTAGAAAGTTTATGGAATGATTGTATTACCATGGAATGTCTGAAGGATATGAAGTCTGAAACTGCAATGTCAACTGTCAGTAATATCTGACTTCAACCCTGAGTGACTTGCCAAAAATTTTTTTTATTGAAAACCACACTCATTTGGATAGATATATGAGTCATGAATCTGGATATTCTGTGAAACTCTGTACAGTCGGCAGGCAGGGCTAGGAGTCTAAACATGGGAATCCACTCATTGCGGGCAGTCCTAACCCCGGAAGATGGTGACATGTCTGCACCCACAGAACCCTGGCCCACAGCCATGGGGAGTAGCACACCCTTAACTGATCACTCATTCTGTGCAACATCCTGACCCCAAAATGTTGCCAGCCAAGCCAAATGAGATGGGCCATACATATATGTGAGATGCAAACACAACTCCAGGCTGATCAAGCAGTCTGACAAACACAAAACCCTCTAAGTGCAGTCAGCCTTTGAGAAGACCCGTATGCAAAGTACTGGTAGCTATAGGCTAACATATCTAACCCAGGACACCCCCACACATATCTAATCCCCTACAAATCTATCTGGAGTCTGCCTGTCACCTTGATCCTGCCTGACTTTTATTACCCAACCATGGACTGGAAATCAAACCATGCCAGAAGAGAAATGCACAGAGATTCCACCATTGTAATATATCACCAAGGTGCTGGACCATTTCCACTGCTACAGCAGTCAATTGGTTATAGGCACACCTCTCAACAGGCTGGATTGTGCAAGAATGCCTAGCATTTGACCCATAATATTGGTGTGTGCATCATCCACCCTGTATTTCTCTGGTAAATCACTGTGATGATCTGAGGAGGTATGTCACGAGGTACTGAAACAATAAATGACAGTGTCAAATGTCACATATGTCATATGTCTGCTAAAACAAGCCCTGTAACCCTATCAACCCATACATTACTAAGCTAAATAGTCACAATCACCATATGGCCCATTGTCTCCCCATTTTGATAGGTTATCTCTCCATTTTGGTAGGCTATCTCCAGATATCCTGCAATGACAGGTTGAGAGATATGGCTGTAGCATAAAACAAACTGGACTGGAGCATAACAATCCCTGTAATGGAGTCCCACATTTACTATAGAAGGTCACACTGGGCATGCTCATACAGTTAGAGAATTGTCAATAGGATCTAGGAATTGACAGGCCTTTCCCACCTAGTGCACTTCCCATTGCCCTACTTTAGCAGTCCTGAAGATGTCTGTCACCATAGAAATACCTGTTGTCAAGCCTCAGCCCTATAAGCTCTGTGGAACATGCAATAACTGTGTAACCCTATAGTACAAATACCTAGCTAGGTAGGCTTTCTAATCTCAGTCCTGGCAAATGTAAAAGTGTGTGTGTGTGTGTGTGTGTGTGTGTGTGTGTGTGTGTGTGTGTGTGTGTGTGTGTGTGTGTGTGTGTGTGTGTGTGTGTGTTTATAAGTTAAAGATTTTTGGGACCATTCAAACACAGTACACTTCCCATTGCCCTACTTTAGCAGTCCTGCAGATATCAGTCAACTTAGAAGTCCCTTTCATCAGACCACATCCCTATAAGCTCTGTGGCATGTGCTATAACTGCATAACACTATATTACAATAACTAGTTAGGTAGGAGTTCTAATCTCAGTCCTGGCAAATGTAAAATTGTGCGTGTTTGTTTGTTTATAAGTTAAAGATCTTGGGTCCATTCAAACCAAGTACACTTCCCATTGCCTTACTTTAGCAGTCCTGCAGATATCAGTCACCTTAGAAGTCCCTTTCTTTAAGCCTTAACCCTGTAAGCTCTGTGGTGCATGCAATAACTGCATAACACTATAGTTATAAATAATTAGTTAGGTAGGACAGTTCTGGCAAATGTGTGTGTATATGTGTAGTTTAAAGTATTTTGTGGCCTCTCTCACCCAGTACATCATCCAATGCCATACTTTACAAGGGCCGGAGATGTTTTTCACCTTAGAAGTACCTCTGGGCAACCTTCACCCTATAAGATCCGTGGTGCATGTGATAAATGTGCAACATTGTACTAGCAATAAATAAATAGGTAGGGGTTCTAGTCTCAGTTCTGAAAAAATGTGTGTATGTGTGTAAGAACAGTATCCTGTCTGTGGGGGTTTGTTTTGTTTGTGTGAGCACCATATCCATTGGGGGTGGATTTTGCTACTTTTTGCTGTTGCCCACCCAGTGCATGTCTCAGTGTCCACATTACAAGGCCCACAAATGTCATCTACTGTAGAGGGACCTGTAGACAGTCTGCAGCCCTAAAAGCATTGTGCCATGTGCAATAACTATGTGACAGTATGGAATAGATAACAAGATAGGCAGCCCATTTAATCCTTGGATATCACCCCCCACTCAGGAATCATACATAAACACATGCAGGTAGGCAGCAATCCCTACATCAGTAGGTGGCCTACAAACTGGCTCACAGATAGAACCCACAGTGTGAAAGCAGCAGACTCCATGTCAGACTATTGAACTGTCACAAGTGGAGTCCCACAAGTTGTTGACCTGGGTCCCCTCATGTTTGGGATCCACACCTCTGAGGACCAGCCCAATATGAAGGCACCCTGGCTGACAATGTTTGCAGATAACTACAAGTGGGTGCTATTATTAAACCCCCACGTGAGGTTGACATCCTTCACAAAGGCCACTCTGAGACCTATGACTGTTGTCAGAACCTGGAACATAAGCTCAATGCCAGAAGATGTGCTGCCATCTCCTTTGGGTATGACATGGTTCCCATAAAGTAATACATTGATGGTATCCACTGAACACTGATGTTGGTTAAGGAAACCGGGAACACAGGTTGACAGTGAGCTCTCTGTTGACCACCACAGTGCCACTGTCTTCTGAAAGTCCTTCCATGTGTCACTTCACCTAACTAAGGGTGTTGAATCTGGGAAGTAAAAGGACAGTGTTTTCCTGTACTCTCCCCTCAGTAGGCCAATCAATCTGTACTATGGCTCATTTGCCTTGTACCCCACTAGACACCTGCAATAACAGGAGAAGTTGCAAATGTACCTCACAAAGAGGATCTTAGATACTACACACTTTCCCCATATGGACAGACTCCAACAAATCCAGTGAATCTCTGTCTCATATTGGCTACTTAGGTGCAACCTCTGCTTGACATACACAGCCATGTTTGACCCAACCCTGCCAAGAATGCTACATTCAAAGAAACCAATCTGTCCACACAACATGGCCCAGATACCTCAACCCCATCCTCACAATCAACAGGACATGCTGGAGGGGCAAGTTCACAGCCCAGAGACTGGCCACGCTATGGAATAGACATCACATACATGTGAAGCAAAGCACATCACTGACCCTCTTCAAGAGAAATCTGGAGGAGTGGATGAGGAATAGAATACTCACCCTGGGGATCACTCCAGTGACTATACTCAGTAGACACACTGGGAAGTATCATCAGGTGGCATGATGCCAGTGTATTCCCTGTGACTAGCCTTGTAAAGCCTCCATGGCCATTTGCCAAGTACACACCTATGAATCTTTGAACCTATGGACCTCAGATTGTCAAATGTGTGTGTGTGAATTAGTGTGTATGAACGTATTTGTAAATGTGTAAACTTGTGGTTGAAGGTAGTTGGTGGCCCATCTCACCTAATACAACTACCATTGCCATACCTTACAAGAGCTGTAGATGTTATTCACTATATATTACCTTAGGACACTCCCCAAACTATAAGCGCTGTGGTGTGTGCCATAACTGCATAACACTATAATACCAATAACTACATAGCTAGGTGTTCTAATATGAGTCCTGGCAAGTGTGTTTGTGTGTGTGTGTGTGTGTGTGTGTGTGTGTGTGTGTGTGTGTGTGTGTGTGTGTGTGTGTGTGTGTGTGTGTGTTTGGGTGGGTGGGTGTGTGCATTATTGTGTGTAAGTGTGTATATGTGTAGGTTACAGTATTTTGTGGCCTCTCTCACCCAGTACATCACCCATTGTCATAATTTGCAAGACCTGGTGATGTCCCTCACCTTAGAATTACCTTTGGACACGTGTCACCCCATAACCTCTGTGGCGCATGTGATAAATGCATACTAATGTAGTAACACAAAATAGATAGGTAGGGGTTCTAATCTCAGTCCTGGCAAATATGTGTGAGAGAAGAGTATCTTGTTTGTGTGAGAAAGACATTCATTGGATGGGCATGGTTTCATATTTTATGCCATGTTACTCAGAGTACACATTCCTAGGTCTACTGTATGGGGTCCGCCATTCATATCAACTATAATGGTATCTGTAGTCACTCTTCAGCCCTAAAAGCCATGTGCAACAGTATGGAATAGTATGGTACAAATTGCAAGATTGGTTGGTCTGCTAATGTCAGTACTGGCAAGTGTGTGTGTGCGTGTGTGTGTGTGTGTGTGTGTGTGTGTGTGTGTGTGTGTGTGTGTGTGTGTGTGTGTGTGTGTGTGTGTGCACGTTGGTGTTTATAGCAGTAGTTGCGAGTGTGTAGACTTGTATGTGACATTATTATTAGTACTCTCACACCCAGTACACCCACCATTGCCATACCTCACAAGGCCACATGATGTCATTCTCCTTACAGGTACCTTGTAATACTCATAACACTAGGATTCCTGTGCCACCTGCAATATCCACATAGTGTGGTACCACAACTTGATGGGTAGTGGTTCCAAACACAACACTGGCAACTGTGATCCTGTGTGTGCATATGTGTGTGTGTGTGTGTGTGTGTGTGTGTGTGTGTGTGTGTGTGTGTGTGTGTGTGTGTGTGTGTGTGTGTGTGTACGGGTGTCTGTGTTAGGTTGACACAATATCTTCTGGGGTTGAGGGCATTAGCAATCTGAGGTGTGTTGCATGCACCACACTTACCATTGTCTATGCTACAAGAGCTGATGTCAACCACCATAGATATATATACAACCCCTCAGCCCTATAGGCTGTGAGCCACATGCAAGAACTGTTGCACATACCTGAGAAATGTGTGCAGATACAGCTGTATCTTGGCTATGACATTGTTGATGTGTTACAACACTGCCATGCACCTTGTTAGTGATGTCTGCAGGGCCACATCCTGCTGACACACAGACACCTAGAACACAAACAGAATACAGCATGTGAGAACACATTCACTTAGTGTTACTAACGGCAATAATGCATCATGGCTGAAAAGGTACACGCACACTCTGATGTGTACCCCTTACAAATGCCAGATGACAGCACCTTACTCAGTATTAAATAGCTACACTCTACTAAAGTCACCCTGTGCATCAGATCCATATTAGCATGTCCTTGCATTGATGCTATGGATGGCAGGGATGTGGCACAGGTATCATCACATGCACAGGGTGATGTGTGCATTTACCAGGAGCCTAGGGCCATTCGGTTGACATCATGTGTGTGTGTGTTTGGGGGGTGTTCATTAAATGGGCTGTGCAGGGGTGGTGTGTGTGTGTGTGTGTGTGTGTGTGTGTGTGTGTGTGTGTGTGTGTGTGTGTGTGTGTGTGTGTGTGTGTGTGTGTGTGTGTTTATGTGTGTGTGTGTGTGTGTTTGTAGGTAACTTGTCTGATGGTGATGTGTGTGCACTTGAATGCACATAGTGATGGCATATGCATGCCCTACACAGGGGCATTTTGGACAGCTGTGGGCTGGTACATGGCAGTGTGTACAGTTCACCATCTCTGGCCACAGACATGGGAACTGGGCCTGCCAGGGGTATCACTGACACCACCAGGGCCAAGTCCAGATGCAGTACTACTCCCTGATGTTGACAGCTGCCTGCTGGATCCGAATCCATGTTGGGACTGACCAGGACCACATGCCCATGCCTGCTGCATCATGTTGTGGAATGCACAACCCCCTTCAGTAGTGCTGATGGTACTGGCAGTACAGGAACGTGATGGTGCATGGCCAAGTAGACCCTCAGCTGATTGTGGTGCTGCCCTGTGTGCTCATGGGTGCTGGCCATTGTCCGCCAAATGCTCAAGGACAGGTATTCCATGGTTGAGGAGCACCAAGATCTCCCCCCACCAGCTATCCATGACCTTAGTACACTCACGGATGGCTGCAGTAAGTTCACGAATATCTCCACGGACATCAGGGATGTGCTTATCCCCGACCCTGCATATATGTCTGGTTTTATGTTCATTACATGCCTGTATCATACCTCTCAACCTAGAAACATTAAAAATCTGGACAAGGCCCATGAAAAATAGGTACAAATCTGTACGCTGATTAACATAAAATTTCCATACATAATTACGAAACCCCACCCACTATAATGGAATTGTGGGATACCAGCTTTCAAATGCAGACTGAAGAACAGACAACCAAAATATGGCACCAGAGTCCCCCTGCAGCCATTCCAATATCCCATTACCTGGCTATTTCGCCCCATTTACCATAAACACTAATGTGCATACTGCTTTACTTCTACAATGATTATTTGGATTTTATATTTACATTTTATTGCACAATGCACAAACACCAACAGACATCTGCTAAACAAAGCAATACTGTCTCACATTGAAAATAGACTTAGCATTAAAACTCATCTGCCCTTGAAACTCACATTCATTGAGACAGCATTGAAACCCATACCACATCCAAAGAAAATGCATCTGGCCAATGGTAGATAACAATTACCTTTGGGCTGTTTTCATATCATAGGCCCCTTGCACACAAAACAAGAAACATACATGTGTTCTTTGATACACTAACCTGACTTTATTAAATTATATTCCTTGTATAATACAGCATACTTGTTAGAATTTGAGCGCATTTTAAATTTATTGTTTGAACATTTTTCCAGTAGGCAATGAAACAAAATGCATGAACCAATAATGACAAAACTGCCCAATTCAGAACATTTCCATCATAAAAGTCTACACACACACACATACACACACACACACACACACACACACACACAAAATATGCATAACATACAACTAAAGTTTGTACGATGACATAACAGTGTTGTCTGCTCATTATTAAAACTCAGCTTTGACTCTTTACTTAAAACTCCAGGAAAATCATGTCAAAAGCATCAAAGGGGAAAACAAACTGAGGTACGGAGAAAGCAGCAATTTTATAATATTCTGTCAGTGCTCAACTAGCCCTCTATGGAGTTTCTTAAAGACACCATGTCTGAAACTAATATGAGCATTTCCAAAATTTTACTAAACATATATTCAAATAAATACCAGCTAACATCCAAACCTTTTGTCTGATATGGCTATTTCAATATAAAATAGGTCTCTTTGTACAATAACCATTGGTTAAACTAATGTCTTAGATGGAAAGCTGTCCACAATAATACAACAGAGTCCAATTTTTTTCTTTGCATTTCATATGAAGAACATGTGTATTTATTGGACTAGACACTGGTTCATTTCTAATATCTTATAGATGCTCTAAAATCCACTTTCTAACTTGTCATTTTGCCAACAAACTATAACACATAAACCTAAATGTGCTGCAATATAAAATAACGCTTTGAGGCACTACAATATTGACCACAATAGCATAAAAGTCAATAAGCACAACAATGGAGTAAATATGATGCAAAATTAAACAAAACAACATAAACAAATCAGTGCTAAGATAACTACCCAGCTTTTAAATCCCTTTTGACATCTATAAGAGAAACTTGCAACACCTGAGCTAAGCATACACTAACAAGCTGTAGGGGATTAATAAGAATCATTCTGTACCAGTAATGCCCACAAGTACCAAGTCTCTTTTTTAATACTAAGTTTGCATTATCTGATTCAAGATGTATGACTCTGCATTAAATACCACCAACTAGTCTTTTTGTCTATCCCCTTCTGTAATATCTCTGCACAGACCAGTCCTTCCTTCTCACATCTGCTAAGACTAGCAGTGGTACCTTGAATCAGCACACATACACACACACACACACACACACACACACACACACACACACACACACACACACACTCTCTCTCTCTGGTAACCTTAGCCGGTCCCTGAGTAGTGCTCGGCCTCTTCTGTTCCTCATGTTGCTATTGCCACCATTAATCTCGGGTTTCCGGCTCTGTTTCAGGGCTCGCTGTATCCCCGCCTGCTGCCGCCATTAATCGCGGCTCCGTGGGCTCACTGTATCCATTCCCCAGCCCTCTTCTGTCTGTTCCCCATGCTGCTGCTGCCGCCATTAATCCCTGCTCCATCCACCTCTTCTGTTCTTCAGCTTCGCGGCTTGCAATTCCCGCCATTAACTTAACCACCAGCCAGCCGGAAATGATGATGCGAGCTCCTTGAACTCAATTCTGACTGGCTGGTAGCCTGACGGCGCTGACGTCATTGCGCATGTGATGCCGTCAGCGCCGGCAGCGGGATATTTAAAAAATTTAGAAAACCAAAAGAAAAAAAATCGTAAATGAAGGGGTGCCACTCAAGAATCGTGGCACCCCTTCATTTGGACACCAAAACTCGGTAAAAACCTAGTAATTTGGAACGGTTGGGAGGTCTGGCCTGTATCTCCATGATGGGTCAAAATATGTTTCTGTTGACTGTTGATGTGACACTTGGAACAGGGGCATGATGAGCTGCAATTCTCTTCCGAGCACCCCTTCCCATTTGCCTGTGTGGGATCTTGCCAGCACACTGGATATGGGTAGTGCCTGCACTCTCACTTGCCATAGTCACCACAGTAGCCTGTTTCATGCCACCACCCACCATCTGTCCATTATCTGTGGCTACTGGTGATGGGGTATGTGTGAGCATTGTGACTGTGTGTGGGGATGGGGTTGACAATAGTAGGATGCTAACCAATGGCACATATTCAGACCCTGACAATCCCACCTGTGCCTCAATATGAGTATCATCAAGATCAGAGTCTGCAGAGATACTGACATCAAATTCAGAGCGGGAGGGACCACTTCCACCATGTCTACCTATGAGGAAAAAACAACATATGTAAATTACTACCTTCACTATAAGGTCTGCTGGTACACACACACACACACACACACACACACACACACACACACACACACACACACACACATATAGTCAAGGTGCCTAAAAGGCATTATACAGACCTCACATTTGCTGACTGGGGACATTCATGACACACAGTCAGACAATAAAATACACACTCTGGACAGACCATCAGCAACATGCAGTGCAGCCCTTTCCAATTAGTGTTACTACTAATATACACCTCTGGGATACATGAGTGGTGTTAGTAGGTAATGGCCCTTAACCTAGCACCGACTGCACCCATGTAAATTATTGCTGTTCACCTTATAGCACTGCGGCAACTCCTACAGAACATGCCTCCCAACTGTACAGGGCTTTGCTGAATGTCTAGATGTGTAGCTGATATGTTTGGTCTGTTCCTCATAACTACTATGTTTGTCTGATACATTACTGGGTTGATCTGTGGATTGGTGCTGATAATTAATGTCTTAATTTGAGGTGCAGGCTGCATAGCCTGCAGTACTTGTATGTTAAAACAAAGCTGGTTACTCAAACAACTTCCCAAGCTTACAGTGGATATAGTTATTGTACACACACCTGTTAACATGCCAGGTTTTTGTGGTATATCACGAGACCTCAGAAATCAAGTCATAACATTGCCATAATTTCATATGACATATAACTTGTGCAATTCAACTGAAGATCATACAAATCAGTTACTGGTAACATATGGTAAATGAAATAGGTACAATAGGCTGGTTGCATGAGTGTGCACACCCTTAAAGTAATACTATGTTAAAGCACCTTTTAATCACAGCATTCAGTCCTCTTGGGAAGGTGTCTATCAGCATGGCACATCTTGACTTGCCAATCTTTGCACACTCTACCTTGCAAAACACCTCCAACTATGTCAGATTGCAAGGGCATCCCCTGTGCACTGTCCTCTTCAGGTAACCCTACATATATCCTATTGGACGTAGGTGTGCGCTCCAGCTGAGACAGTGCAGAACATTGCATTTTTTTCTGGTGAATCCATCCTTTTGTTGATATGGATGTATGGTTTGGGTCATTGTTGTGTGGAAAGGTGGAACTTCTCACCATCCACAGCTATGTGGCAGACACCAGAAGGATTGGAGCCACAAGGGACCAGTGTTTGGAACTGTTCATAATCCCCTCCAACTTGATTAAAACCTCAGTTCCAGCTTGTGAACAGCAACCCCAAAGCAGGACACTGCCATCACCATGCTTCACTGTGGGGGTGGTATTGTTGTGGTGATGTGCAGCGGTGTTATTTTGCCAAACAAACCTGTCAGAATTGTGGCCAAAGAGTTCAACCGTGGTCCCATATTACATTAACACATTTCCCACTTGCTTTTTGGAGACATGATGTATTGTTCTTAGACTTTCTCCAGGCCTGGATATTGTTTGGTGTGAGGAACTGCTGCCATCTTCCATCCCTACCCCATAGGCAACACATATGGAGAACACTGAAAATTGCTGTGATATGTAGTACACACCCAGTACTTACCAGAAATTTCTGCTACTCCTTCACTGTTGCTGTAGGGGCTCCTGGCAGCCTCCCATGCCAGTTTTGGTCTTTTATTCTCATAGAATTTGGTGGGATGTCCACTCCTTCGCAATGTCATTGTAGCCCCATATTTTCACCACCTGTTGATGACTGTCTGTACTGTGTTCCATGGTATGTGCAATGCTGTGGAAATGTTTTGGTACCCTTCTCCAGGCTAATACATCTCAAACATGCGGTCCCTTAGCCGTTATGTCAGCTCTATGCGAACCATGGTTGTTGTTGTAGCAGGCAAGTGTGTATATGTTAGGATAATCCTGGTAGGACAGCTGACTATTATTTGCTGTTAATCAAAGAGTCCCTGTAATTGATGGCAGGTGTGTACCCAATAAGATGTACTGCTATAGTTATATCGAAAGCTGCCTCAACACAGTAGTAGCTTCAGCCTGTGCACACATATGCATCTAGAATGTTGTACTATTGTTATGTGTCATTATTGTTCCCCTAACAGATTTGTTTGCTTTACAATTGAATTGTACAGGTTATAGGTCACATGAAAGGTCAGCAGTATTGTAAAATTGTCTATTGTGCTCTCATTTTTGTATATCACAAGTACCTGGCAGTCTAACAGGTGTGTACACCATTTATATGCACTATATTCCACTAATTTATACAATATGACCCTAGTTTTGGGCATTTATCCCCCCCCATTTTCTCAGTCTTTGTCCAGATGTCCTGCAATGACAGGTTGTGAGGTATGCAACAGATATGTGACATGTCCTGCAAATAGATCCCTGTGATGATCACCGTGATGTAATGCAGTAAACACCACCACAAGTGAACATGCAGATATAGCCAAATGGCTGAGTGTAACAGTTGTGTGCATGGTCACATGCTTTAACTTTAGCATGCCTGAGGTACTGGTGAGCCACAACAGGAAAAAAGGGGGAGGTATTGTCAGCAGATTCACGTTAAGCATTGGTATAAGATGAATGCTACATTTCTGCAAAGGCACAGTGCACACTATGATATTACACAATTTGCTGTCCTTCATCATAGATGTGCACTTGTGTGTATTAATAAACCCCACCCACTAATCCATTTTGCACTGGTATATGCATCTAGAGACTCTGTAGAAGACAGTTTAAATTGTACTTCATTACATTGATGTGCACTTTTGCCTTACTTAGACGCTCCTCGTCTTTTGCCTGGGTGCTACCCACCTCCACGACTGCTGTTTCCCATGTTTGAAGTTGTGTGGGGGCTACCTCAAGGCTGGCAAGGAGCTCCTCTGTCTCCATAAGTGGGGCCTGTGTGGCTGGTCCCCACAAGTAGCAGTACTGTCCCTTGCTACAGAAGCAGCCCTTTGCTGGGCACAATGTAGCAGGTCAGTTGCTCTATGCCTGACCTGATCATATGTG
This sequence comes from Protopterus annectens, assembly GCF_019279795.1. Lineage (NCBI taxonomy): Eukaryota > Metazoa > Chordata > Ceratodontiformes > Protopteridae > Protopterus > Protopterus annectens. The sequence continues at coordinate 206,623,841 of NC_056742.1, forward strand.
CATCCATGCTGGCCCAAGGTGTTCACTCTGTGGATGATCTCATTCCACAGGGTAGTCCACTCCTGCAGATTTGGCCGGCTACGCCCAAAAAGGATGGCATAGTTTAAGATTACAGCTTCTGTGATGGCTGCTGTCTCAGCATCAGTTTACCATGGTTGCCTCTGCATGACACCTGGAAGACATAAATAGGGAAACACCTCACAGGACCTCAGACATTGCCCAGAGTTCTTTACAAAGCCAGCACATGAATATTGACTGTCATTAGCCACCACTTACAAACACATCATACACCCTGTACCTAGCAGCACTGTATGAACATGCATTGTACTCCTGGTCCTGATGTATTTTGTTCCCCCCAGTGAGGGTCAGTACATTGGATAAACCACCATTCATCATTCACATTTGTGTAGTGGAATGACAGTGGCCATGTTCCTTGCAGATGGGATGTCAATGGTGTACAGGCTTTTCTTGCATACAGTGTGTAATGGAGCTGGAAGCATATGCCTGGGTTCATGTAGGATGAAGACAGGAATGTTATCAGGCCCCAAGGGGACTTGCTTTTGTTAACTTTGATTACGCAGTTTGCACATGATCCATGATAATGATGAGGGGAGGGGTGCATGTGCTGTGCATATCCACCTATAATGATGATGAGCTGGTGGGTGATGTTTGCCCTAAAACTGTCTGCAGCAGGGTGGCTGTAGCTATGGTGTGTGTATGTGCTGTGACTGACCACCATTACCGGATGGGTTGGGTTGCTGCCTCTGAGACTACAAACATATGAGAAGATGGCCTTGTGATTGCCCTTAGTGAATGTGTCCAATTTGTACTCATAATTAGCCTTACAGTAATCCACCTGTGGCCTAATATGCTTGTTCAAAGGTTGACATGCTGCCCAGTTGGTGGCTGCTCCTACTTTGCCCTGTACAGCCAAAATTACATCACATTATGTGCTTTGTGCATTGCTGCTGTCCAGCAAAGGGGTTTACTCAACTATGGTGGAGACATGTTTTACAACTAAGGTATTGCTGAGGCCATATAGCTATGTGGGTAACCATACATCTGTTTGTAGTAGGTATGGACACAAGGTCATAACACACTTGGCCACCTCTATAATTTCAATGTGCTACTCATGCATATTCTAGTACTCATGTCTGTGTCTGGGCAATGTCACAACCAGTATCTGTAGAAGCGTAACTATGTTTTATGTACAGAAACTAAGATTACACACATGTTCAACATGTACAGCTTATTTACCTGAAGTTTTTGGTCCCATGTTAGTTGTTATGAGGCAGCCAGGTACATCTACCTATACATACATATGCACAGGTAGTACCTGCTATACACTTCTGTTCTATGTCAGTATGGCACACTGTAATTACACTCTTGCTGCCCAGTCATTCCTGTCAACTTGTTAGGGCAGGACATCTGGAGGATACCGCACATACATGGTGGGCTATGGGCCAAGATTAGTGACACTTTCTTCATACTGATGTAACACACATACGCCATTTAATAGTACAGTAGCCTTTGCATTCACAGACATACCCTGGAGGATGTCTACCGCTGATATGGCAAGCAGAGAGGAGAAAGGCTAGGAGTGTCGTAGTTAGGGTAGGACCTTTTAATGTTGCGAGTATGACTGGTATGGGAACAGTGCTAACTGATATGATGGACAGAGGAAAGATGGATATATTGTATGTGCCAGAGACCAGATGGAAGGCAGGTACAGTTTTGTGTATCAGAATCGGGTACAAATAGTTCTATCATGGTGTGTATGGGGGTGGACATGGTATAGGGGTTAACCTAAAGGAACATTATGCCAAGGGAGTTTTTGGAGGTGATAAGAGTGTTGGGTAGAGTGATGTTTATGAGGCTGTGTATTGATGACAGTTGTTAGTGCATATGCTCCACTAGTTGCGTGTGTGATTGGGTGATACAGGAGTACTTTGGAGTGGTTGGATGAAGTGGTGATGAGTATACCCAAGGGTGAGAGACTGGTGATTGCAGCAGTTTTCAATGTGCAAGTTGGTGAAGGGGACAGAGGGGTTGGAGAAGTGATGGGTAGGTATGGTGTTAAGCCAAGGAATGCAGAAGGTGTGATGGTGGTGGAGTTTGCAAAAGAGGTTTGACATGGCTAGGATGAAAATGTATGTTTACAAGACTGAGGGGCATAGAGTGACATACAAGAGTGGAGGGAGATGCACACAGGTGGATTATCTTCTATGCAGGTGGGCCTGCTTGCAGGTGAATGGAAACTGTAAAGTCGTGACAGTGGAAAGTGTAGTTAGGCACCATGGACTGTTGGTCTGTGGGATGACGTTGGTGATAAAGAAGAGGGAGAGGAGTGTGAGGGAGCACCATGAAGCAAATGGTGGATTCTGTAAAAGAGTGATTGCAAGGTCAGTTCAGCGAAGAGTTATGATAGGCAGTGGGTGGCAGTGAAGAGTTACCAAATATCTGGGTAACTACATCCACGTCAGTAAGGGAGATGAGTAGATTGGGGCTTGGTGTGCCATCTGGAATCAGAAAGGAGGACAAGGATACCTGATGGCAGAATGAGGGAGTACAGAGGAGAATACAGAGAAAGAGTTTGGTGAAGGAGATGTGGGATTGTCAGAGAGATGAAGAAAGTAGACAGGAGTATAGGAAGGTGGGTTGCATGGCAAAGAGAGTGGTGGCAAAGGCTAAGGATGGGGCATCTGAAGGGTTGTATGTAAGTCTGGACACCAAGCATAGAGGATAGGACCTGTACCAATTGGGTAGACAGAGGCACATAGCTAGGAAAGATGTTAAGCAAATAAGGGTGATAAAGGGTAATGGTGGAAACATACTCACAAGCAAGGGGAGTGTGTAGAGCAGATGGAAACAGTACTTTGGCTGCTGAATGAGGAGAATGAGAGAGAGAGAAGGTTGAAAAATGTGGGTATGGTGAATCAGGAAGTGCAACAGAGTATCAAGGGTGATGTAAGAATAGCTATAAATAAGTTTATGAATGGAAGAATGTATATTTGTTTGACATACCTGTTTAAGTGTAGGTGGTTATATCCTGCTTGCTGTTGTTTTTTTTTTTTTTCTGTCTGTTTCTGTCGCTTTCTCTCTCTCTCCAGGATATAGGGTATACTGCTCTTTTGCATAGGCAGCAGCATCCCCCACTTGTTAATTGCATGTAGAACATATGTGGTATCATTACAATAACCAACTGCATGGAAACACACTCCTCTAACTGAGTACTTAATTTAGGCATTGGCCCTTTACCTTGCCTGTGAGGAGGACTTCATGGAAGTGTGTGACAAACAGCATCACAGAGGGTAGTTGGAAATACCTCTTACAACAAACACTGTGGAGACAGCCTGACAATCTGGGGCAGAATGTTCCAGACATAGGGATTGAATGTAAGTATTGCTGTTATACATTTTAAGTACTGCTAGTTTGACAGGGTTTGTGTGGATATGGCTGTTTTGCATGAAGTCTGACAGTGTTAAGTGGTTGACATAACTCTCAATTGTAGGGCTATCTGCAGACTGGCCAGAGTTTGGACACTTATATTTGGTGTGTTACACGTTTTTTGTCCTTGGAAATTCAGTAGCATACTCTGAGGATTGCAGTCAGTAAACGTTAACATCCATTTGTGTTTCTGACTTCATATCCCTCAGAACGGATATGTTACAACAAACACTGTTGCACAGGAGGACTATGGCTGACCAAGTTCACAGACAGCTGCAAACTAGGGGCTATAATTGACTCACTGGCTGACACAGACATCCTCCAAAAGGGTCTCACTGAGACGGATACCTGGTGTGAAAATCATGGCCTCAAGATAAATGCCAAAAAGTGCATAGTTATTCCCTTTGGAAATAACAAAGTACCCACAAACTGCCACATAGGTGGTAGTCCCCTAAATATGGAAAATGTAATAAGGGATCTGGGGACCCAAGTAGATAGTAATCTCTCCTTTGATAATCACATTGCCAAAGTGGTTAGAAAATCCTTCTATGTGGCTCACCTATCACAAAAGGGTTTGCATCCAGATCAAAAGAGGTCATTGTGCACCTCTACTCATCACTCATCAGACCAACCATAGAGTACAATGCCCCATTTGGGATTTACCTTACAGGACACCTGCAACAGCTGGAAAGACCACAGAAGTACCTCACCAAGAGAATCACTGGCCTCAAACAGATGCCCTATACAGCTCAACTGAAGAAACCCCAGCTGTACTCGGTTGCATACCACCTGCTCAGAGGTGATCTCTGCCTGACATATAAAGCCATGTCCAACCCAGAATTGATGGACATGCTCCACATAAAGAAAACCTTATCCCCGAGAGCCACACACTGTAGGGATCTGAACCTCACCACAACAATAAATAGGGCATGCTGGAGGGATAGATTCCTGTCCCAGAGACTTTCCATGCTTTGGAACAAGATTCCAATCTACATTAGGCAGAGCTCCTCATTAACACTCTTCAAGAGAAATGTTGACAAGTGGATGGGAAACAGAAAGTTTACCCTGGGGATCACTTCAGTGGCTCTGCTGGACAGAGGCACAGGGAACTAATCTAAGGGGGCAGCGAAAGCCAACACATTCTGGCTAGGCTTATAAATACCTTCGGGCAGATAGTCTAGTACCTACCTATGAACCTATGAACCAGCAACTTTCTCAGTTTATAACAGTAATATGTCAGTGATGCCCCTGTGTTTGGGCCTCTGTCCCCCAAGTATGTCCTGCTCTGTCCAGATGTCATGCAGTAAGAGGTGGATAGGTATGGTATATCATTATTTAGTGACTTCATTCCTGATATCATCCCAGTAATGTATCAGACTGCCAGACATGTTTTGTGTAAGAGGCCTTATATATGAGGACAGAGCCTGGACATTCTGTGGGACTCTGTGCAGTTGGGAGGTCTGTGTATTTCTAGCAATTGTTGACAGACTGTCAGGATTGTGTAGCAGTGTATTGTGAATATGTTATTTGGCCTGGGTAGGGAGGGAGGGGTAGATGTAAGTCTTATGGTTCCTTTTCTGTCTGACTGTGCATGCTGCCCCAGATTCTGGTGCTCAATCAACTGTATATGTTTGTAGGGGAGGACTGAGACATGTCCCGTACCATGGTCAAAGGTCATACTACACTGTGAATTGGGCCACTGTATATATAGGGGTAGTGTGTGAATGACAAACATGCTGATGGTTTTGTTCACACAGTCCTTATACTCTACTGCTCATTTGGCTTGCCAGTATGTGACTGTGACTGTGGTGGACTTGGTTGTGGATATGTACATTCACACTGGTGTCTGTTTTTCAGTGCTGTTTCATCCCTGTAGTGCCTGATACCTTTACAAATACATGTGTAATTCCTCCTAGCAGATTTGGGTTATTGTTGCATCGGTCTGACTGTAGTTTAGACAGAGCTTGGTGACATGGCTAGCAGCTCAGTGTAGTTTCTGCACAATGATGTTATGTCCAGATATTTGTGGGATGCACTGTTGCCTGGCCCCCATATGTGTTGTGTATTTCTGAAACATTAGTGTGATGATGTAAGGATTTAAGTCAATAACTAGTAGGAAGTAATTGGGTTTTGGACTTGTGCTATATCAATTAATATATGTTACAACAGAAAGCAGGGTGTTACTAAAGCAACAGTGTCACCTTATCTACTCCAGTATTTGAGATATGTCCCTATTTTCATGGCTTCCACCCTCCACTTTGCCAGGCTTGGTCCAGATTTGTTGCACCAGTGGATTCTGAGCATATCTCTGAACTGACCAGATTGTACCAGAATGTCCAGGTTTATTGCTCATATTTCTGGTCTGTTCCACACATTCCTTAATTGTATTTCTGTGGTACATCAGTATGATGATGTCAGGATTCCTATCAGTAAGTGTTGACATATATTTCATTTTCTGACCTCACATCCTTCAGAACATGTATGCTGAAACTTATCCCATTATTCTAGCAACATTCCACATTTATAAGAGCAATATTTAGATTATGTCCCTAGTTTTGGCCCATTGTCCCCCCATTTTTACAGCCATTGCCCGGAATTCTTGCAGTTAGAAGTTGAGAGGTATGGTGCAGAGGTATGACTCCACTACATGCTATGAGTATATATATATATATATATATATATATATATATATATATATATATATATATATATATATATATATATATATATATATATATATATATATATATATATATATATATATATATATATATATATATATATATATATATATATATATATGTGTGTGTGTGTGTGTATGTATATATTTTACAGGTATATATTTTATATGCATATCTCTATAAATAGTTGTATATACTTTCTCATATTTATCTCACCATACATATCTTATATGTTTATATTCATATATAGAAACATAACTGATTCCACAGTGTTTTTCACTACTATTCAATACCTGTACTGAATGATATATTTGAAAAAGCAACAGAGGTTTCTACATGTCAGATGGTATAGTGGTGCATTGCTCTGACTAGTGTGTATTGGGTCCTGTGTTTGAGACTTGGCAGGGCTGATTATTTTGTTGTTGGGCAGAACAATGGGTGATGGAAACAAGGAGATTAAGGCAGTTTTAAGCACTTGTAAGCAGGTTTGCGTGGGTTTGCGTTATGGTAAGTGATGCCAACACACGGTTAACTGTAGAGATGCTTAAACTGTGTAGGCATCACTTAGCATCGCACAAACTCGCTTAGCTAAGATAAGCATTGCTTAAAGGGGTAGATGCTAAGCACTGCTTACCAGCATGCAAATCTGCTTAGCTATGCTAATTATTGATAAGCACTGAGATTTAAGCAATGCTTACACCAGCTAAGCAAAGTTGAGCAAAATTTAGCGTTATTCAGTTTTCATTTTATGGACTATCAGGATTGTGGGGTTAATTCCTTATTAATGACATCATATGATATGCATGTTTACCTTTAATAACATCCACCTATGTGCTTTCATTACATTATATTCTTGTGTGGCTATACTGTATGGGACACTTGTGTTTATATGGGGGATTCACATCTGTACTACAGTGACATCTCACATTTGGACCTGCTACACTACCCTGGTTAACAAATATATATTATTTACTACCTATTTATAAAAAAGATATTTTAGTACTGCTTTCGCATATAAAAATGAATAAACTGCATTGGGGCTCGAACCATGAATGACTGCATGCTAAGCAAAAGCTGTAACCACTATGCTATCTCACTTCAGGTGTTTCAGCTGTATATTTCTATTTAGCTCCTTTGGATGTTTAAGCTATACTGAACACAACTGCACAACATGCACACCTGCTCATCTATGCTTAAACTTTAGTGGGGAGGGGAAATAAAATATTTGTTTTATTTGTCTTAGTTTAGAGATATGCACATAGCTAACAGTCATACCTGCCAACCTATTAGAGCATAAAATCTGGACAAAGCCTAACATGATGGGGGGATGAAGAGGGACAGATTTTAAATATTGCTCTTACAAACTTAAAAAGTTGATAGAATAATAGGTTTTGCATTAGCCATGATTTTTTTGAAGGAGTGGAGTTTTAGACTCAAATGTTTGTCATTATTTTATGACATGCATCCTCAGCTCTTTGCCAGACAAGTACAGATTTTAGGAGGTATACACCTAACATATGTGGCAAAAATCTGCATTCTGCAAAAATCTGTATAGTTGAGAGGTATGCAACAGTGTCCGCGGACACTGTTTTTGTTTTCAAAGTGCCGTATGGCACTTTCTGAGTGTAGGGGGCATGTTTACTGTACGAGCACTGCTCAGACAAGCCCCCTGCACTTGTTCATATCCATGCAAGTTATATAGCAGCGTGCCTTCATGAATATGCAAGGTGTACTGCTGTGCTGCAGAGGCACGATCCACTCCATGCAAGAATAGACTTATTGTTGCACTGAGCTTTCATGAATTCCAGGGAAAAACTTTTCCTTGAATGTTAACCAGTGTAGTTTATGAGTTTATAATGGTAAACACTTGGCAATGTGGATAAGACAAACTTTGGTCCATTTTATTTATTTTATTTATTTACATTTGTTGACCAGGAGAGTCCGACTGGACACAGGTCCGTTTTCAGCGAAGACCCAGGTAGAAAAGCTCCACACTCAAATGTATAAGACATTACACCAATTAAAGAAATATCATATAAAATTATAGACACTGTTACAGCTATAGAGCATAATACAGGATTAAACAAAGTTGTAGAACAGCTGTAGAGCAAGAATTGACATATTAAGGCATAGTGACAGATTTTAAACATAGTTACAGAAGTAGAACAAATTTATAAATTGGAAACTGAAACAAGTGCTTTGTGAGGTACATAACAGACAATTAAATTGTTGCAATAGGAAGGTATTATTGTATAGTAAGTAGATTAGGTTAAAGAGAAAATGAAGTTGTTATTATCAGGTAGTTATTGGGGTGCAGAAAGAGGAAGTTTGTGGGTGGAGTCGGTGCTCATTGAGGGGGAGTTGCAAGGGCATTTTCTGCAAGTAAGCAGGTGTGCTTTTAGTAAAGATTTGAAGTGTGTGCATAATGTTACAGAGGTAATTGAGGATGGGAAAGAGTTCCATAGTTTGGCTATAGCGCAGGAGAATAATGCTTCTCCAGCAGAGTTATTGGCTCTTGTGACCAGTAGGAGGTTTTTGTTGCTGGATCTTAGAGGCCTAGTGGTGAGATAGGGTTAGAGTAGATTCTGAAGGGATGGTACTTTTAGTGGGTGGTTTACTAGTTAGTGGGCAGGTGCCAGTTGGTACCATTGAAGGAAATAAGGGAGCTCTAGCCAGCCCAGTTCTGCTAGTGAGAGACAGTGGTGACTACGGTAGGATGCCCCTGTGGCAAACTTGGCAATTTTGTTGTAGCAGTTTTCAAGCTTATTTAGATCGCATTGTCTTAGGTTTGTACATACTGGAGAGGCATAAAGTAGGGTGGAGATAAGGTGATAATTTGCTACTGAAATCTTTGTGGCTCTGGTAAGTAGTTGCTGATTTCTATATAATGCTCCTAATTTGTTGTGGACTTTTTTATGGTCATAGATATGTGAATGTCAAAGTTCAGTTTATTGTCTATTTCCAGTAGAATGGATAGTGGTGTTGTCTTTTGCTGTGATGTTAAAGTGTGAGAGGTTTTGGGTAAGTTTGGTTGGTTGGAAAATTAGTAATTTAGTTTTGTTTGGGTTGAGTATTAATTGGGAATTGGATAACCAAGTTTCGACAAAGGAAAAGGCATCTTGTGTGACTTTTTGCAGTTTGGGAAGGGAGTGGGCTGAGCAGATGATGGTAGAGTCATCTTTGCATTGTATGAGTGTGCCAAGTGTTGTGTCAGAGGCTAGATTGTTGGTAAGGATAGAGAAGAGTAGGGGTCCAAGGATGGACCCTTGGGGAACTCCTATGGAGACAGGTAGTTTGGGGGATAGGTCTTCCTGCCATACAACAGATTGTTGACAGTCAGACAGGTAGCTTTGAAACCAGTTGGTGATTGAGAGAAGGATATGTCATTAAGAAGAGAGATGAGTTGTTTATGAGGTACCATGTTGAAAGCTTTAGATAGATCTAGGAAAGTAGTATTGTATGATAGTGTTAGTAAAAGAGAGTAAGGCAGTGGTTGTGCTATGGTTTGGTTGGAAACTGTGTTGGGTATTGGAGAGTAGGTTATTAGTGAGCAGGTGATCTGAGACCTGAGAATGGATGCATTTTTCTAGTATTTTGGAGAGTGGAGAGAGAATAGCTATGGGGCGGTAATTGGTTAGCTCTATGGAGGGGCCATCTTTGTGGAGGGGAATTATGTGTGATACTTTCCAAAGTGTGGGAATGTAACTTTCTGATAGAGATCTGTTAATTAAGATGGCTACTGGGTAGGCTAGAGCATCAGCTGCGAGTTGTAGGTATTCACTTGGGAAGTTGTCTGCTGCTAGTTTGGTGGGTTTAAGTTTAGTTAACAGCTGTTTTTATTTTGGAGGTAGGAACAGGAGAGAATGAGAAGCTAGTGGGGAGATTGCTAGTTGAAGATGTGGGTTTGAGGGGGGAGGGTTGTGTTGTCTAGCTAGTGATAGTATGGTTTGTGTGAAATGTGTGTTGAAAGAGGTAGCAATATTTTCAGTGGAGTGACCGATGTTAGGAGTAGGGGTACTAAGTGTATCTGGGTGGAAGATAGAGTTTATTGAGGACCAGAATTGTTTTGGGTTACGTTGGGAGGAGGTAAGGGCAGACTGGTAGTATTGAATTTTGTCATGCTTTTTAGCTTTTTGACTCTATTGTGAAGTTCTAGAAATTTCTGTCTAGTAGAGGGGTTTTTGGTTTTGTGCCAGTGCTCCCAGGCTTTATCTCTGATTTTCATTTCAGACTTAGTGGTTTTCTGTATCCATGGGGATGGTTGAGCTCTGGTTCAGAAAACTCTTATGGAGGCATGGGAATTAAGGATGCCCAGGAAGGTATGACTAAAGTAGTCTACTGTGACATCCAGACTGAGGTATTTTAGAGGTTCCCAGTTACATATTTTAAGGGATGAGCTGAATGATAGAGGGTTAAAGTTTACTTTTTTGCGTATTTGACAGTAGATGACAGGTTTTGTTTGGTATAGGTGTTTTCTGAGTAGGAATGTTGGGGAGTGATCACTGAGGGTGTCAGTGAGGCAGCCTGCTATATATGACTTGGGCCTCTTATTGACTAGTATCCAATCCAGGGTAGTGTGTTTGCTGGACCTTTTATTTATCCTAGTAGGTGACTGGACTAGCTGGGTGAAGCTATGAAGGTTTATATGATGGGTTGGGTGGTCACTAGAACAGGATTGCAAGTCAGTTTTGAAGTCACCTAAAATTATAGCTTTTTGGGGGAGATGGTGGGTAGTCAGCTGAGAAAGTTTTCTAGTGGTGGGATGTTTTGGCCTAGTGGGAAATAGCATCCTATTATGTTGATGGTTTTATTTTGGTTTATTTTGAGATTGGTATACATTATTTCTTCCTTACCTATTTGGAGAGCTGCTACATTTAAGATCTTGATGTTTAGATATTGACATATTATAGCTATACCACCTCCTTTCTTGTTTAGTCAGTCTACTCTTAGTATATTTTAACCAGTGGGGAGGATTTGCTCATTGGTGATGTGTGGTGTTAGCCATGTTTCTGTAAGGATCACTATATCAGGGGAGTACAAGTCTATTGTGGCGTGGAATTCATGCACCTTGTTGACTATATTTCTAATGTTTAGGCTTAGCAGAAGGAGGTCTTTGGTTTTCTATTGGTTATGATTTGAGAGAAGTGGTGGTTATTATTGTGAGTATGAGGGGTGGGGTTGGAGAGTGTGGGGCCAGAATTGGAGTGGATGTCTCCACTAAGTGCCAGTTTAGATATGGATGAGATTATTAGTTTTATCAATTTGTGAATATGGTTGTTTATAAAGGAAGTTCTATGATTGTGTTCTGTGGGTAGGAGTTATGGTGGTAGGGTTGTTATATTGAGTTATGGAGTTGGTTCATGTTTAGGTACTGTGGTTGATAGACTATGTGGAAGGTGTATAGGTATGGTTTTCTGCCTGGTGGTAGAGTAGCAGAGTAGGGGTGAGGTATGAGTTGTGGTGTGTATAGTAATACGGTGGTAGTGGTTTAGTGGGGGAATGGTGGAGGTATGGTAGGATGTGATGTAAGCTAGGAGTGTGCATGTGGTGAGTATAGGTATACTGTGCTTGTATATGTTAGTAAAGTGGGATGGATTATAGTGGGAAGATGGTGGCGGTATTGGTGGTGTAGAGATGTGGTTGGCTGTTGGAAAGTTAGGAGTGGTTATTGTTACCAATAAAGGTAGGACCACTGGGAGTGGGTGGGAATTGGGGGCAGGGAGGGAAGCAAAGCGGGCAAGGATCCCTGTTTGTGAGATCACACACAGCAGGAGGAAATAAATCCTTTGTTATATGTATAGTCTAGATTTTATAGATACTTGTTTGCCCTATCTGTGTGTGTGTGCAAATGTGTGTGTGTGTGTGTGTGTGTGTGTGTGTGTGTGTGTGTGTGTGTGTGTGTGTATATATATATATATATATATATATATATATATATATATATATATATATATAAGGCTAATAATCACTGATAGCTCTTTTAAGTACACTGGACTTTGCAACAGTCAATTCCCCTTTGTAGTACTCCTTTACTCCTTTCTGTTTCTTAGATATCGCTACCGGTGAGATTTCCAACTAGCAGGGGCCTCTGAGCAGAGGGCTGTCTCACTAGCAGAGCTGCATGCTAATGCTTAAAAAATTGGTAACCAGTCAATTTTAATTCGACATGTGTTCTCCTTTGGAAATGCCAGTGGCTCCTGATTTACATAATTATTTTCTCACTCTGGGTTTAATTTCTCAAAGTCTTTTGGGTTTCTAATGCCATAATAGGAATTGACCCTTTTCTTAAGTAAAAGTATGATTAAAGTTCATGAAATTAGTATCAGTCTTTGATGTTAGCCAAAAGTGCTCTTTGCCGCACCCACAGTATGCCTATAATCGACTCCTTCTGCAATTGACATGGAGTTACATATATCTGTAGCACATCTAAATATGACTTTAAATTATTTTTTATTTTTTTTGAGACCCATTGCTCCTACTACTATTGGAATTTTCTGGTTATCTTTCTTCCACATTGCCATCATTCATGCCTCCAAATCCTGGTATTTTATGACTTGTGTGTCTCTCTGTACACAAGACACAGTAATCATTGGATATAGCACTTTTAATGATAAATGATACGTTTGTCTTCTTTTCATGGAGTACTATATCTGGTTTTCTTGCATCTATTTTTTTGAACTGTTGGTGATGGGTGATCCCATGTAATATAACCTTCATCATTCTCCATAATGTTTTCTGGCTCATGTTTCCAATAATTCTCAGCTATTTCAATATTGTAATGTTTGCATTATTCCCATTGCAACAGTGTTGCCACATTATTATGTATTTCTGTATACAGCTCCGCTGCCATTACTGTATCACACTCAGCAGCAAGATGTCTGACTGTTTCCAGTTCTGATTGACAAAACCTGCATTTGTCTGTTTCTCTCACATGTTCAATGGACTTTGTAAACCAATATCATATCCTATCCTAGCCCACTATTCTATGCAGACAATCATCTTTTGGTTACATTTACCTCTCTATAGTTATGCATTAGATTCTGCTCTACATGAGGTTGTTCCAGAAGTTTTCTGTACTTGCAGCTATATTTTTGCCTTTTCCACATTTCTTGCCTTCTCCTTTGATCTATCACCTTATATTCTTCTTTCTGTTTTTTGTCACATTCAGTTGCTGCCCCTGATTTTTGTCTACTTCTAGGTTGATTTCTTTTTCCACTTGACACCGATATGCTTCTGCTAAACTAAGCATGGAAGTCATCATACTAGACTTGATCTTCTCATGTTTTTTAAGCATTCACTATGTTTGGATCTTGTGAGGTCAGTATGTTAGAACAGGAAGATCAAATTGGTTTATAGCTTATACTTTGTTCCTAGATGTCAAGGCTGTTTTCAGTATTAATTTCAGTCTTCAAAGGCATTTTTTACTAAGTTTTGTTAATATTTATTCATGTTTTATTTTTGATCCTTTGTCAGTTCCCAAATATTTATACACTCCTTCCCGCTCAAGTTCTTTCATATCATATTCCTGCCCCAGAATGATATTTTCTTGGTGCTGCAGATTTCCTGGTTTAAAGGTTGCTTTTGCACATTTATCAAGACCAAATGACATTTTTATATCATTGTACTTTTAATTCCTCATCTGATGAACTATACAATTTTAAATCATCTGCAAAAAGAAGATGAGAAATCTTTACACTTTTTTTTTCCTGGGAGCCAAATTGTAACCATGACCTAATCTTTTAAACAGAGAGCTTAATGGATTAAGGGCAAGACAAAAGACCAGCAATGACAAAGAGTCACTCTGAAATATCCCCCTTTGAATTTTTATCCCTGGAATAATAATTTGTCCTTTATCATGGCTTAACTGCAAAGTGGTTTGCCACTGTTTCATGGTCACTGTAATGTAATTAATCAATGTAGGGTATATCTTATACATCTGTTTGAATTTCTTTATCCATGAATGTTGGATGCTGTCAAATGCTTTTTTGTAGTATAGCCATTGTATATTTAGATTCTTCTCCTTTCATAAAATTCTCCATTATGACATTATTTAACAAGAAATAATCCTTTATTCCATATGACTTTCTTTTGTCACCCTTTTATTCTATTGCCATGGCTGAGTTTTTTTTTTCTAAATGACTATAAACTCTGTCTGCATCAATTCCAGTATATAGTTTATACATCATCAGAAGGAAATTGCTTATTTGTCTATATAGTTTTTAGGGTGGCTTGCAGGTTCACTCTTAAGGAGGAGTATCATTTCTCCTGTTGTTAACCATGTTAGTGACTGTTCAGGATGCCCATGTACATAGTTCTTATTGCTAAATCTTCATGCAAAGGTATTAATATGTTTAGCAATAATTAGGTACTGTGTCTGGGCCTGGAGTTTTGCATTTATGAGCTTTTCCTTATTTTGTTTCAGTTTCTCTGCCTATACTTCATCCCATTTCTTATCTTGTACATTTGAACTTCTTATTATTTCTTTTACTTTTTTTAACCATTCTGCATCTTTGTTATGTTATACAGGGTCTTCATAGATATTTCTCCAAAAAATGTGTTTTTTTACTTATATTTCGATTTTTTGCCTTGTTTCCCAATTCTCTATAAAACATTTTTGGATCATCAATGAATTGCTTATTTTTTAATTTTCCTTTACATTTATATTCATATCTTCTAAGGTTTTCTGGCTGTGTTGATATCTTTAGTTTATTATTTGCAATAGTGTATGACAGATCCTGGTCTGTTCTGATACTGTGCATTGCTTTCATTACATCTATCTTCCTAAGTATTTTTATTGTTCTGTGTCCCCCTTCTGTACTCTTCAAACAGTGGCACTTCTTGTCTTAACTGCTTTATAGTTTTCTCTGATACTTTTAATGATGGTATTTGAACTATTCCCTTCCTTTCTCTTATTGCCCTGTGTTTTCGTGGTAAGATTTTTTTTTCTTTTATTAATTTACTTGCACAGTAATGTATCTTATTTACTTCTGTTATATCGCATGCATTTCTGTTAATGGTCTTTATTGCTGTGTCCATTTGTTTTATCAAACTTCTAACATTTTTGGTCTTATTGACTTTCGGTAATGTATTTCTTTCTTTGATCATAATATGTCTATCCATTTCTATTAAATCAAGCAACTCTTCCCTTAAATCATTTTCTTCTAAACTTAGGGCACATAGTTTGTTTTCTGCTTTGTGAGGCATTCTACAGAAAGTTTCAGTCCATTTTCCTGTAACATATTCTCTGTATATTCATCCTGCATCATCCATTACTCTTTCATATATTAACTCACTGACCTATCAATCCACGACATTGACTGCATCAGAGTTGCTACAGTTTCCTGCTCTTTCCCTTGCTGTGCAACTCCAGTTAAACTTTTGTACCTGTTTCCTGCTGAAGGCTCCAGAGTATCTTCACATAGCAAGTTATCATTCTTAATGTGGGGACTCATTGTTTCATCAAACTGTGACATTACCAGAGTTGGATTTTCAACACTAAATCCTTTGCTTCACAGGTAACCCATTACTTCAGTTTCTATTTATTTAATCTCTCCATTACTAATTCTCTTTTTTATAGCCCCTTTGTTTTCTTATTTTTTGTATTATGAAATTTTCCATATCCTGATGCCTTTGTCTGGATTTCTCTTCAGATATCTTTGCAGGTGTTTCTTGAATTGATTAGTTTGACTTTCTCCTTTGCATAAATATTGTGCCATATCAGATCTCTCTTTCTTTCCCATGTCCGTGTTTCTTTTTATACTTTTCAAAAATCTCTAGATTTTGTTCTTTATGTAATCCCATTTCCTCAATTGCTTCTTTTCCAAATGGCCTAAAGTTTCTTGCTCTCTATAAAGTTTTGTATGGATTTGTTGTATTAATGAACACAAATTTGTATTTGAAACTTTTAAGAGTTTTTCCTGAACAAGTATTTTTCTTTCCTTTAATTTCTCTTACAATTTTTGTATATCTTATATGTGGAAATTCTGAAGTTCCTGCATAACAGTAACAATAGATAATTTATTTTGTATCCTGAGTAGTCCACTGTTTCATTTTTTTGACATTTTTTTGCCTGTCAGTTTTTTGTGTTTTTTGGGGACTACTACTTCCTTCTATAATGGGGGGTATCCTTATCCTGAGCTTGGCCTAACCCTATTGTAGGAATGTTTCTGTGTATTTAGGATTCTGCACTGTCATTTTTTTCCAGTCATGGCACCAGTGAGCTTAGCAGAATGAGGTACTTTTTTATCCCGGGACTTGTGCACCCAGCTGTCTTTTTTATTTTTTAATCTACATCTGTCCGTGATATATCTTATATAAAATACAGTCTATGTATCAGTGCCGTCTTGGTGAAATCTTCAGAAAATGGGATATACCTCATGAAAGTGCTCACCAAGACGTGAGGATGAATTCAGTTCCAGTAATAATACTCTGCTTGCTACTTTTATCATCTCCCTGTTTGGATTGTTAGAGAATTGCTCTGAAGCATGAATAACTGTCATTGTCGGAGGAAAAGGTGTAAATTTTCAAAAGACAGAGGTCACCCATTCACTCCCATGAAATCTCCTAGTGTGCAGGTAAGTTTGGGGAAGATGAAGAGCGGTGTGTGCATGATAGTGTTTGCATCTGCGTATGTAGATGACTATAGGAATGCTGGAGCATGATATTGAGTGAATGAGTGAGTGTGTCTGTGACTATGATTCACTGTGGGGGTCTTATCTATTCATGAGTGTGTGAGTATGTGTGTGTGTGTTTGTCTGGATGGTTGTACTAGGTGGGTAGGTAGGGAATTATGAGTGAAATGAAACAGCTGAGAATCAACAATATGATAAGAATAGTTTAACAAATATAGGTGCAACTCAACAATAAATGGTGGATGACATAAATAATGAGACAAACATTAAGAGTCTGTCATATTAGAAATCAGACACCAAAATAGATTGTAGATAGCAAATAATTTTGTATAAAATAATTGTTGAGTACATGATAAAAAATTAAAGATACAAAAAGGCTGCTTATTGGTTAGAAATAAAAATACCATTATTCCATTTTAGAAGATTACAGTCTGAAGGAAGCTATTAAATGTCAACTGTCACTTGCTGATTAAAAGTAGAAGGATAATGATTGAATGTAACTAAAGAAAATTCTGCACACTTTTAAAATATTCTGAAATCACATTTACTATACTGTAAATAAATCCACAGTAGACAACAGGAAGCAAAACCAGTACAAATTAGACATGATCTGGACAGGCCTTACTAAATGGAATCAGAGCTGCCAGCTACAAATGCCTATTGCCAATCATCAAAAACAAAATTGGCTACTACAAATGTTTTTATCTGAATCCTTTTTTTCAGGCTTAATGTAAATACTAAAAATAGTTATTGAATGTTATGAATGTATTAAATTATTGTGTTATTTTATCAAAATAAAAATCATTTGAGTAACAAAAAAAAAATTGGATGAGAATGAATCCAGTCTTGTAACTCTTACAAAAAATGTTCAAAAGAAGTTCACTCAGGCAGAAGCAATTCAAGCTTTACTACTAAAGTAATAAGATGTAATTAAGGATGGATGGCATGGGAAAGAGTCAATAACTGTCAAAGCCAGAAATGTAAAGGATTGCAGTAGCCCAAACCAATCAAAATAATGGCATTTTATTTCAACAAGATTGACCAACTGAATGAACTACTAGCCCCATGTAATACATTACATCTAGCTTAAAAAAAGTTTCACTAATTATAAGGAATTTCTCTTTACCTCATGTGAAGTATATGTCCAGGCTAACTAGAATACTTTAACATAAACCCTGGTCATACCTCAATCCTTAAATGGCATAACTAGTGCAATGGAGTAATGGTGTCTTTTCTCATTTAACTCTTCACACAGTATTTTACTTAAAGTCTTACGTATTTGGAAGTATGCACTTCTACTAACTTATTACCTATATAATAATTTTTTTTTGTAACTTACTATACTTGCAGTGAAAGCAGTTCAGCGTTGTTTGTGGTAATGCAGGATTTTGTGATTACCTTTTGTTGACACCCATTTTGACAACTGCTAAATACTATGAGAACATTTACTGCAGAATGAATAGTAGAACAAAAGTGCGTTAGTTGTGGTGATTCAGCATTTTGTGATTCACCATCTCATCTGAAAATTTTCTTGAAAGGGGTTTTTGCATAAGAGGCTTCCAAGTAAACCAAAGACCCTTTCTTGGGATCTTAATTTTTTGTTACAGAAGTTAACACTTGCTCCATTTGAACCAGTTCATCAGGTTGACTTGAGGTTCTTAATGTGGAAGACATTTTTACTGATTGCTCTGACCAATGGGTATCTTGGGGCAATGCAGCAATTGCCCCATGTACACAGACAAACTTCTCCTCCTACCACCCAACACTACAACCTGTGAGAGATGCACTTATATAGCCAAACTGGAAGCAAAGCTCTCTTCAACCAAGACAGGACTAAACAGTCAAGAGGAGAAAGTAAACACTTGCACCACACCACATTCATCACATAGTCCCTCAAAACCTACACCACCAAAACACACATAGCAACACAAAACACATACCTACATTCATGGAGGCTCTTGATAAAAATCTGCTCAAGCAACAGAGACCTCCAAACTGAAATGCAAGAAACCTCCACTCCCCAACACAACCCAAATGACACATAGCCCACAAACTCAGTGTGCCACTCAACCACAGCCCATAAGGCATAACAATGTACCCAACACTGTAGTCATAGGTGACTATATAGTCAGGCACACTGATGTTCCACTCACCAGGCTAAATAAGGAGAAAGTTAATGTCAGCTTCCTGTCAGGTGCTAGTATCTGCCACATAACGGACGCACTCAGGTCACTCCACAACAAGTACAAATATGACTCTGTCATTGTCCATGTTGGTGTGAATGACCTGAGATGTATCTCCCTGGACTACATGAAAAAAGACATGGAGGAGCTCTCCGATCTTGTAGCCCAGGCAGGTATGACCCTAGCCCTGAGTACCATCCTGCCATCACCCAGAATGATACCACAGTACAAAGACAAAACTATTGAGTTCAACAATTGGCTAAGCTTCTGGTGTCATTCTAAGGGGATCCAGTATTTGTCAGTCTGGGATGGCATGATTGACAGACCACAATGCTTTGCCAGTGATGGCCAGCACCTGTCGCCCTTGGGATTCCGTATACTGGCTAAGACTATTGCCACCTCTATAGTGCCTTTTTTAGGCAAGGTTCAAATGACAAATTCACCACTGTAACAGGTACAAGCAAGCAAGGATAAGGCTACTCAATGCTAGAAGTCTAAACCTCAAAATGCATTCACTCAAGGCACTCCTTAAAATGGAGAACATTGACATCTGTGCAGTGACAGAGAACTGGTTCAAGGCTCCAGGGAGAACCCCTGCATTACCAGGCTGTAATATACCACACCTTTCAGCCACCTAACCTGGACCAAAACACTAAAGGCAGAGGCGTGTCCATATTCATTAAGGATATCCACACCTCCAGGCTAGCTGCTCAGCATAATGCATCTGAGATTATTCAAGTGCAACTAACTCTGGTCAAGACCGCAATCCAAATTGTAACTTGCTACAGATCCCCCACCATGTCCCAGAATTCCCACTCCTCATTTCTTGATACACTGGAAAATATTAGGGTACAACCCAACACCCTAATTATGGGCGATTTCAACTACCCCACCATTAACTGGGAAAACTACTCATGTACCAACTCTTTTGCTCAACGTTTTCTGGAATTCATAAATTCCATTGCCTTGGATCAACTTATCTAACCCCCCACCAGGGGCAGCAGTATCCTAGACCTGTTCATGACCAACATGGACGACCAGTGTTCCACACCAGAGGTCAATTCCTCCTTGGTCAGATCCAACCACAAGCTAATCACCCTAGACATCCTCATCCCGCCCCACCCCCTCATTAGAGAAACCACCATAAAAAAATTCTCCAAAGCCAACTTCATGCTTCTTAAGACAGAAGTCGCAAACTTCACGACACCCATGCAGATGGACAATAGAGGTACGACTGCTGAATCCTACACAAATGCACTTTATAAGCATTTACACGAGTGCATGGACTGTGCTATCCCTAACAGAACCAAATTCCTATTCTCCAAAAAAAGGAAGCCAATCTGGTGGTCCCCTGCCATAAACAAACTCTACAATAGAAGAAAGAAACTGTTGCAAAAAAAAGAGTTAAATCCCATGATTGGAGCAACTCCCTGGTCAGCCACAGTAAGAAGCTGAAATCCATCATAAAATCCTCCAAAGCTAGTTACAAAAACAAAATTGCCACTGATTCTAAAGACAACCACAAAGCATTCTATAGCTATGTCAAGAATTTCAATGGC
Organism: Protopterus annectens; assembly: GCF_019279795.1. Lineage (NCBI taxonomy): Eukaryota > Metazoa > Chordata > Ceratodontiformes > Protopteridae > Protopterus > Protopterus annectens. The sequence continues at coordinate 206,644,342 of NC_056742.1, forward strand.
AACAATCAGATCTGTTCTGAGTTGCAGTACAATGGCACTAAATATACAGAACCAACTGATATTGCCAACATCTTGTCAGATAGGTTCAGTGCTAACTTTACCCGCCTCTCACCCCCTAAAGGGCCCATCTCTACACAAGAAGAATGCAAAGTTCCTGTAATCATGACTGCACAGTAAAAACCACACTCTCCAAAGCCAAGAACAGAGCATCCATGGGACCTAACAACATTCCAGGCTGTGTTCTACATGAACTACAGAATGAACTGGCACCACACCTAAGCACCATGTTCAATCACAGCCTCACCTCAGGCTTTGTGCCCACTGAATGGTGCACAGCGATGGTTATCCCACTCCACAAAGGGGGAGCCACCATGGACCCTGGGAACTACTGCCCATTAGCCTAACGAGCCTGGTCTGCAAGACCATGGAACGTATCATTATGAAACTTATAAACAAAGACATTGGTAATCTTCAAACTCTGGACCCCACCCAGTGCGGGTTTGTAAAAGGCAGGTCATGTCTCCTAAATTTGATAGACTTCTTTGAAGCAGTCACCAAAGCCGTAGACAAGGGTAAGGTTATTCACACAGTCTATGTAAGTCTTGTCAAGGCTTTTGACACCATCCCCCACTCTGGAATTGTAGATAAACTCACTAAACTAAGTATAAATCCCTAAGTCACAAGATGGGTTGCCAACTGGCTCACTGACAGAACCCACACTGTAAAAGTAGCAGACTCCAAATCCGACTTCAGACTAGTGACAAATGGAGTACCACTGTGTTCAGTCCTGGGTCCTCTCCTGTTTGGTATCTACTTTTCTGAAGTATAGGCTAACAGAGAAGGTTTTCAGCTAATGAGGTTCGCAGATGACTGCAAACTAGGAGCCATAACTGAAACTCCTAACGATGTGGACATCCTAAAAAAGGGCCACACTGAGAGAGATGCCTGGTGTCAAAGCCATGGCCTCAAGCTCAATGCCAAAAAGTGCATTGTCATCCCCTTTGGTAAAAACTCTGTACCCATGAGCTACCACATAGGTGATAGTCTACTTAGCACCAAAAGTATGATAAGAGACCTTGGGACACAGGTGGACTGTAGTCTCTCCTTTGATAATCACATCACCACAGTAGTCAGGAAATCCTTCTATATGGCACACCTCATCACAAAAGGTTTCTCATCCAGGAAAAGAGGTCATTGTTCCTCTCTACTCGTCACTCATTAGACCCATTATAGAGTACAATGCCCCTTTTGGTATGTACCTCACAAGACATCTAGAACAACTGGAAAGGCCACAGAAATACCTCACAAAGAGGATTACAGGCCTCAAACAGATGCCCTATGCAGACCGTCTAAAAAAACTCCAGCTTTACTCCATCACATATCGCCTACTCAGAGGCGATCTCCGCCTTACTTGCTAAATGATCCTGAATGCTCCTCCTTATTGACTGTGTAAGGACATGGGAAAGGACCATTGAGTGATCTAAAGTAAGAACTTCTGCATCATCAAAGAGGAAGGAACTATAGTCATCTATGAGCAGAAATGGAGAAGTGCAACTCTGAGAAGTAACAGGACTGAAGCTCCATAATCCATGCCAAAACACTAGGTTATTTTCAATGTAAAGTTATATCTGTTTTTCTTTTATGTTTGATAATTTGTGGGAGTATAAGAACTAATGACAGGTAATCATTTAGAAGGTTGTTGTGAAAAAGATTAAGATACCATAATTATGTACTATTGCTTTCATGGATTGGATATATGATGCCAGTAAAACAGATCAGAATAGCTGTTTAAATGATTGAAGAACTACTTCGAAAGCAAAGACAATTGTTTAATTTAAACTGTATGCCATGCTTCTAGAGGAATTTACAAGATGTTAAGAAAAGTGGACTTATATTTAAGAAATAAATGTTATTTAAGTAATTCTTACAACAGACTCTGGTATGAAAAATGCATATAGTTTTGTTGTTTTAAAAATGAATCTGTTTATATTTATTTAATATAGATGGTTTAAAGATCTAATAAATATAGTAACAAGTAATATGCTGTTTCTGTCTTTTTTATCTAGGGGAAGGGTACAACCAACTTGTCTCACAGGCAATATCACATTGTGTCTGTCAAATTAACGGTAAGCAGAGATATAGGAGGATGATAAAATATTTGTATATAATTTGTCACTGGAATGATAAAATGGAGATTGTATAGTTTCATTTTCCTTGTTGTATATAAAGGTTTGCTCAAATGGATTAAAAGGGAAAGTGTTATTTATACAACTGAAAGTTTCAACAGTTACAGCTACAATACAGTGACCAAAGCTGCATAAAAGAATCTAAGAACATTAATCTCTTGGCAATACAGAGCATGTTTCAGACAATTTTCTATAAAAGCCCACATTTGCAGGACCTTGGTGAGAAACTAGGTTGGTGGGTTTTCGAATGCTGTCCAACCATTTCAAAAAATACAGCAGAAAGCTATATTTGCCAGAATAGTTAAAAAAGAGAAGTTTTCATTCTGTTATCATAGACTTTGCAGTAACAGTTGGAGGACACCTAAAGGTAAAATACAACAATTAAGAGCTTTAGCAATGGCATAAAAATGGCAATAGCTATGATTTAAATTTCACCCAAGGTTAAAAATCAAACCATTATACAGGTAGTAACTTCCATAGTGGCATTTGCAGCAGAACAAGTAGCTTAAATGGGAAAATGAATCATGGTAACAGTTCTCAAGGAAGGTAATGGGAGGCAGAGGTCAATATGACTATTCATGGTGAACAAGTGTTCTGTTATTATCTGACTGACTTGAAGTTGGTTAGTAAATACTCAGGATAACATAATACATGACTTATGTCTTACTCATCTAAATAGAAATGTTTAGGATTAGGCAAAGTTTATGCGATTATGCTAATAACATCTATATTTAAATTGAAATTTAGAAAGTCTATCATCTTTACAGATCCCCCCTTTTTTAACTTTTACTGTGCCTTGGTTACACAAGAAGGCAAACCATTGGCATTTTCCAACTTATTTCTTGTAAAGCAAGAAGATAAATAAATAACCAAAGGTGACATTGCAAGAAACCTTGCAAGAAATTAGGTGGCTAGGCACATAGAACTGAAAAAGATATAAAGTGGGACTTAGAAGGAGAAGTAGGTAAATAAAAATTCTGCAAAGAGACTTGCATAGCCTCAATGAAGATAGACAAAACCATCACTGAATAAGTTAAGAAGGTGACTCATTGATCACAAATGTTTTCAAAGAATTGTTTTTTTGCGAATTCAAAAAAGATTCAATTAGACTGAAGCAATAAAAAGTAGAGAAAGCAAAACATAAATGACATGAAAGTTACACAGGTGAAATTAGAAGGAAACCAGGAATTATTCTCAATATAGTTAAAGAATTTCATGATAAATTATACACAACAGATGGAATTGTGTCTCAGACTCCCACTATAGTAGCATTTTTTTTGGATACATCTACCCCTGCAAAATTGTTTACCTTTATTAGGATAACATGTGCAGCACATTAATCAAGTTGAAACAACCATATACATACACAGAGAAATAGTAACCAGTCAAATTACATGTATCTTCATGTATTACTCTTGCAACTGCAAACTCACATAACAAGGAAAACTATGTACAACATGCCCTGCTCACATTATCTAAAAGAAAATAAAATCCATAGTTGCAGAGATGACAAAAATATTCTTGAATATTTTTTTTATCAGATTGATATATAATTCTCAAGGCTGCTGCAAGGACATTGTACCTACGCCACTTTAGAAAGATATCCCACTTATTTTATAAAAGATAATGATATGGGTTAGTCTTGCTGTACTCCTCTCCCTTTCTTGCAAGTTTCACCTGCAAACTCTTTAATTGATTATCTTTCATGGAGAGCTAATAATTTAAGTTTTAGGTTGACAATTCATGCAGGAGCTTCCATTTTGTGGCTATGTAAGATCTAACAACTGTCAATAGTTGTAGAAACTATTTTTTCCAGTCATCTGTTGACCCCATTTCTGTTGAAAGAAAACCACTAAAGAAATGTGATTCAAAAATAGGGAATTTCTGTAGGAAACATTTGCTCAATTGTCTCTTAATGCTAACATATCTTAGAAACACACCTGTAGTTCCGGAACTTGCACATTAAGATCGAATTAGTGATTCTACCACCTGAACACTGGGCTCATTTTATGTGCCACTTTTGTGTTGGAGTAATTAACCTTTTTTGAATATAAAGAAGGGAGTGTAGTAGAGTGTAGTACAGTAACTATTGAAACTGTGTACTACTCTTGCTTTCCAACAAGGAAAGCTGTTTATTGCTCCGCTCTATCTAGCGAACGCTAGACAACAGCGTGTTTTACCCAAAGGTGAAGGAGCGCTCCAAAGTAGTCCCAAGTACTTGCGTTTGACTCATGTTTTGCCCCCTATAAGACACTGTCTTTCCCAAACAATTCCAATCCATCAATCCCTACTCGTACATAACAAAGCTACCCAGTGTAGTACAGTAACTACTGAAACACTGTGTACTACTCTTGGCTTCCAACAAGGAAAGCTGTTTATTGCTCTGCTCTATCTAACGAACACTAGACAACAACGTGTTTTACCCAAATGTGAAGGTGCGCTACAAAGTTGTCTTAGTCTGAGAGCGATTTAATCTGTTTTTGTCCAATCAAGGTAAGCTATTCTACAGCTCTAATCTATCTAGTGAATGCTAGACAATAGCATTTTTTGACCACACGTGCAGGAACGCTGCAAAGTTGTCTCTGTCCGTGGGCAACAGAACTAATGCTACGGCTCCTCAGCTATTAGTGAAATGGCTTACGTTTTCTTTGGCCGCAGGGCTTATCGGGTCCCAGCTTCCATGTCTGCCTGTATCAGTGCTTGGGCTAGTACTACGAACTGAGTGTATGCTCAAAAACATAGTCGTATCTGCTAAACTGTAATACAGCACTGTTAAGACACCAAAAGAACATAGCCTCCCCACTTAACCTAATATATGTTAGTTTTTCACTATCTTGGGCACATGGCATACAACTGTCCTGCTTACATGCTAGCTTGGTAAGTTGCTTAAGCAAAGACTGCACATATATATTTCTCACTAGCTTCTCTTATAATTAACTACCTTAGCTTAGTGCTCTCACCACTCAGAACCTAGCTCCTTTTGGTTGTATTTATTAAGTATTGCCTAGCTTGACTATTGCACACTGCTTAGACCTTTCTCTATTTGTATGACTACTCTGTACCTATTGTTAGCTTGAATATATGCTGAGATGCCCTGCATTCCATCTACTAACTTTACAATGAACGTTTTCAAATGTTTGCTTGAATAGATGTTGGCATGCTTTGCTTTGTACCTATATATGTTGCTATGACTATTTTTCAACTGTTTGTATGACCTCAAATGCACTGCGTACTACCACTACTGTATTTTAATACCTGTTAGCTTGTTTGAACTGCATGCTTGTCTGCATTACCCTATCCTGAATATCTCTTTCTTACCCCATTCACTATTTTTTTTTTCCTTGTTCCCACTGTTCCTAGGTTTGAACCTTCTATCCTACACTAATACCTTGAACAGACCTACCTGGTGAAAGGACTCCCTGTAAACCAAATCCATTCAACTCTTCTATGGCATAAAGACTTCCCGTCCTGCTTAATGAACCCTGTTCACTAGGAGGCAAGAAAGTATGTGTTAAAAGTGGTAATATTTAAACACTTGCTTAATATCTAGTGTATGTACTATATGCTACCTTAGCCAGGCTACCCAGCAGCCATTCTCCCCTCTCTATCCCCTAGCACTTAGATGTTTATCACTTCTGTGCTGTCTCCTGAAACTATCCTTAGGAGCCTTCCCAAACCTTGATATATCTCACTGCTCACTTGCCTCTGTTGCTATAACTCTATCTGACCACTAGATGGCATTCTAAACCAGGATAGTACCTAACTCTTTCATTCTTCCCTGATCTCCAAAGTATTTTAACGTTCTGTCCTAGGCTTGTGAACTGCCTTTCTGCCCAATCTCTACCTGCTACTTTCTGCTTACTTTGCTTTGCTACCCCTTACCTTCATAACCAATATTACCTATCCCTCTTGACCTACCCTGTCTCAACTAAGGAACTCACTAGTCAACTGCTTACTGTTAGGTTTTTTGCTGATTTGCTCACTTACCTGTCTGAACCCACTCCGTTCACCCTGCGGGCTCACTCCGCTCCCCTACCCTGCCCCCAATTTCCACCTACCCCCAGCACCTCTACATTTATACCTAACAAACACCACCTACCAAACCTACTATCCAATCACATTGCTCTTCCTATTACCCCTCCCCCTTATTCTCTCATCAAAGAATACTCCTCCTCTTTTTCCCCCTCCCACTACTACTCCTCCCACTCCAACTCTTATATCTCTATACACTCATTCTTCCATTGTCCTTGTTCTACAATATCTAACTCTCTCCATTCACTTCTAGACCTTCCCTTCTTAACTAGCATACCACATTATTTTTTTCTTCACTGTACTTTACCATACCCTATCCTAACATGCCCAACCAACTCCCCTTAACTATCCAACTCCTCAGCTCCCTTCTCATCTTACTAATACCTCTGTATCTTGCTACTTCTTACTCCCATAAAGCTCCTCCATTCCTCCCTCCTGCTCAAACTATCCCTAATACCCAACTACAATCTTTCCAACTCTCTCAATTTCACTCCATATCCTACTTCCTTATTCCACCCAACCTACTGCACCTTTTTCATCCCAAACTATTCTCTACCTCAGCTAAAAATCTCTCTCTTAAACTTCTGCTAACCCCAGACAAATACCTACTACACAAACCTTACAGACTAAAACTTATCACCTATAATGTCCTAGTCTTATCTGGAGACATTCATCCTAACCCTGGCCCTTGCCTCAGCACAAACTACTCCATCCCTCCACCCTCTCCTTCACCTACAACAAATAACACTCCCCCCCCCTTCTCTTCTCCTCCCACTTCCCCTCTTAGCACTCTTAAGATCTTCACTATCAATGCCCAGAGCCTTAACAACAAATTTCACCATGTTCAAGCCTGGATTAATCACAATCAACCCAACATCCTAGCCATCTCTGAAACTTGGCTAAAACCCCACATTTCTGACACTGAAATCTTACCTCCTGGTTACCACATCCTCAGAAGTGACCGTTTAAACAAAATAGGTGGAGGCTCTGCTCTAATCTACTCCAATCTTCTCTCTCTAATTCCTCTTCAAATCCCTACCCCTAAATTCAAGAATTCCAAATTCACAGCAAGCCTTCTCCTTTTGAATAAACATAAAAATATCTGCTTCATTTCTTTATACATCTCCCCAGGCAACAATATCTCCACCCTTGAAGATATTCTATACTGGGCCTCTACTGAAATAAAATATGAAACCTATATTCTAGGCGATGTCAATGTCGACTAGAATAAAATCAACACGCCATCCCCCTCTCTATCCATTAACTTTCTCAACTTCACTCAAGTAATCTTTTCAACAACTCGCCCTAACAAAAATCACCCCCCAGGGTCCATCATAGATTGGATTCTAGTCTCCCATCCAAACAAAATCACTCTCTGTGGCACTATCCCTGACACCTTTAGTGACCATCTCCCTGCCTTCATCCATCGATCAACTAGCTCCATCCAACACCAACATCTCAACGTTCAAACTCCTAACCTCAGAAACTTCAACCCTTTAATTTTTTCTAACATCTTTAAACAAATTAACTGGCAATCTCTAAACACTCTCCCACTCAACGCTGTTGAGTATTTTAACTCTATCTTCAAAAATGCTCTTAACTCCCTAGCCGCCCCCCCTAAGAAATAAACGAATCAAAGCTAATTCTGCCCCATGGCTGACCAAAGAAACTAAACTAATTATGAGTCACAGAGACAAATCCTGGAAGCTCTATCAGAAAAATAAACTGTCCTCTGCCTTGCTCCAATATACTCAACTCCACAACCAAGTAAAAGAAATTATTACCAAGGACAAAAAACCTACTATAATAAACTTCAGTCCAACAACAATAAGAACCCAAAACAATTCTGGAAATCGGTCAACTCCCTTCTCCATCCTGGATAGCGGAACAACCCCTGCCCTGACCCTAATCTATCTGACAGTGAACTGAGCTCCCATTTCAACACCTTCTTTACTGAATCCATCGCTAAGCTAACTAAAACATTCCCAAATAAGAACCCACCTAACTCCCTCTTCACAATGCCCAACAACCCAAACAACAATCCCATTAATTTCCATCTCAAACCTGCTTCCACCATTTTTATAAAAAATCTTCTATCCAAGCTAAAGCCATGCTCTAATGCCCCTGACAACATTCCCTCCTCCTTCCTCAAACATGCAGCTGAAGGTATTGCTCTCCCAATTAGTATTCTGATTGATCCTTAAATGAGTCATACATACCGAAACTCTGGTATTCAGCCTACATTCTACCTCTTCACAAAGGAGGCAAAAACACCACTATTTCTAACTTCTGCCCCATCGCCCTACTCTCTCCAATATCTAAAATTCTAGAAAAATGTGTCCACCACCAACTTTTACCTTATCTAATTCAGAATCACCTCCTAACACCCACCCAGCACGGCTTCCATCCTGGCCACAGTACCATAACTGCCTTACTATCCTTCCTAGAAACTGTCAATCAAGCACGAGACTCTGCACTCATTGTATCCACAATACTGCTAGATTTTTCGAAAGCCTTTGACACCATCATCCATACGCACCTTCTTCATCATCTAACTAACCTCAATCTCTCCCCTAATACTCTATCCTGGTTCTCCAGTTACCTATATGACAGATCTCAAGCTGTCAAATGGAAGAACTCCTCCTCTTCCTTCTTGCCTACACCTATTGGCGTTCCTCAGGGGTCCATCTTTGGACCCATGCTTTTCAACATCGTTATAAATAACCTTCACACCATCATCCCCGACACCACAGTCATCCAGTACGCTGATGACTCTACCTTGGTCTGTTCCACACCCAACTTTCATGAACTACTGACCAAAACTCAATTAGCCTTTCCCACTACAGAGAACTGGATGCACCAAAACCACCTTTCACTCAACTCCAATAAATCTAAAATACTAATTTTCCTCCCCTCCAAGGTTTCCTCCTTGGACAAAAACACTTTCAATGTCCTAAGCCAAACTAACACTGCCATTGAAGTGGTCCCCTCTGCAAAACTCCTTGGCATTACCATAGATGAACACCTCAAATTCGATCTTCACATACAACAAAACAAAAAAGAAAACCCACTAAAAGCTAGGTATGCTATACAGGAACAATAATTTTCTTTCCACCTCCTCTAGGCATACCCTGGCAATAACCTACCTCCTACTTTCCCTTCTATGTGGAGCCCCTCTTCTAACCAATGTGTCTGTTACCAACACCTCTAAGCTCGAAGCTTGCTATAATAAGATCTCTAAATTTGCCACCAAATCCAAAACATCAACTCACCACTGCCTCAGCCTACAATCTCTGAACTGGTTAGAACTCCCTAACCACCTAGACTATCTGCAACTAACCACCACTCACAAACTAATATTCTCCCCTGATAAATGCCCAGCCTTAAAGAACATCCTTCCTCCATACATCCCTAACAGATCACTGAGATTTGAACACCAAAACCTAATCTCCATTCTCAAACCCAAACATCCCGCTGGCCAGCTTCTACTTTCCTACTCTCTAGGTAAAAAATGGAACTCTCTGCCTCCTTCTCTTAGGACTATACCTAACACTGAATCCTTCAAGACCCAACTTTTTCTTCACCTATCTTCCAAATGGAAATGCTCCTGCTTTCACCCCACATAAATTATAGGGATTCTCCACTAAGCTCTCCTTACTCCCACTCCACTATACTCTCATACTTATTCTTATTGCTCCAAAGAACCAGAACTAGCAGACTTTAATTGACTCCAAGCATGTAAATATTGTAATCATCTGAAAAAAAAAATGTTGTTAAACTGTCTCATAATGTATCAATTCTTGAATGTATGAATCCTACTCTTATATTTCAATTTGTAACCTTTATTTGTTTTTGCAACCTATATTGTATTCTATTTCACTTTGTAACATTTATTTTCATTTTGCAACCTTTATTGTATTATATTGTTCATGGAGCTTTTCTCCCCGGGCCTTCACTGAAAATGGGCACTTCTTAGCCCAGTGGACTTCCCCGCTAATCAAACTGATAATAAATAAATAATAATAATAATTTTTCATAAACATAAGGGACACTATTGGAGAACCTAAGATTTCTCCAAAAGGCAAATTTGGCAGCGTTATTATCAGCAGGAAGGTGATCTAAATGATTTTTGGTGCAAGTGAGTTGTATCACTTATTTCTACTGAGGGAGAAGACACGCTGCTTCCATTCTTCTACATACCTATATCTGTGTTAAATCATGTTTATAAAATCTTCATGGCTTTCCTGATTTCAAGAGACTCAAAAGATCTGCCTCAATTAAATCACATGGACCAGTGTGGTTTTGTGGATGAATTTTGATAATTTACTTTTGATAATTTACAGTGAGCATGGATACTTATTCAAGATGTGCAGGATTCTAATAGACCATTGATGTTGATGAGTTTAGATGCAGAAGAAGCCTCTGATATAGACCAATTAGAATACTTATTCAAACTTCTTACTAGGGTAGAATTTCCAAAGTATTTAGTGACTTGTTACCAAGACTCTTTAAAGAGGCAATAGCTCAGGTCAAAGTAATGGCAAACTCTCTGAGACTTTATATTATCCAGAGGAATACAACACGTTTATCTACCACTTTTCTTACATTTTGTGTTATGTCTTGAAAATTATACAGTAATATTTGATTGTCAAATATTTGAGGTGACATTATTTGCAGATGCTTTTATCACTTTAGCCAACCCCAAGACACATATACCAGTGCTATACAATATCCATAAATCATTTGGAGCAATTTCAGGTTACAGAATTAATATGCCAAAAACTAATGCTCAGTCTGTGAATATTACCTTACATGAGGAATCAAGGGAAAGCCACCCTTTCCTATGGGTCATAGTAAAATTCAATACTTATGTGCTTGGTTAGCTTAGACACTGGAACTATCAATATGACTAGTGTATAAAGACATAATGTGGAAAACCAAAAACTGCTTCAGAAATGGAAAGCAATACTTGATCTACACCAGAGAAGGAAAACCCATCTGGTATTTGAACTTCCTCGTTTTCTTTACACAGTCCATGCCTTTTGGGTTCCATTTTCAAAAGCTATATTGACAAAGTGAAAGCAGTTGATGAACAAATATTTGTAAGATTGGTACATAAGTTTCTACTTTGTATTTGTGTGTTTTTATTTGCAATAGCAGTTGCAGTTGGTATCGAATAAATCTCAAGACTGTTTTACCTATTACGAGGTGGTTTTTGGCCAGAAGCTTCTCATTTCTTGTTCGTAAATATTTGTAAGATGGCAGAAGCTGAGTGAGACTTAAAACTGATTTATGTTACCACACACAGTGATGGCTGGGAGTCCTGTATGTCTCTGCTTATTCGATCGCAAACCTCCTGAATATTTTGGTTAGTCTTCAAATGCACTCATATGAGGTGACATGGAAAAGTATGATCAATCAGCATTGGGGTATACACCATCAAGTGGATATGATTAAGACTTTCTTTGGAACTGTTCAAAATGGGGGTGTTGATCCTTTACACCATCAGGCAAGGACTATGGCAGTTACTAAGACAGAGAACATTACAGATATGTCCAAAATATCTTTCTTGCATATGGGAAACCATGCATAATGTATATGTCCATTCTTTTTATGAAGGTTTATGCATTCCAAGGTACTAAAAAATGTATTTGCAGTAGTAGGATGAAGATGTTTTCATATCGTCATTGCCAGATGTATAACTAAGATTTCAGTTACATCAACAAATACAGTATTATTTACTATAAATAAGAGTTGTAAACAATGGTTGAAAAAGTAGTCCACGAGTCAGGGCTGAGCTGGTTACATGTATTATAAAGGACAGAGAAGGGAAATTCAGCAGGACTCTAATCCCAAAATGATACGGTATGTTCAGTGTGCTTATGAAGCCTATGATTAATACTATAAAATGATGATAATTCCTGCTCAGAGACTGACCAAAATTTCCTAGATGATTATGCCTCCAACAACAGCAAGCAGATTTTAGGCATTTGTCTGTAAATGTCTGTCCAAGTCTTTTTGTACACCAGCTAGAATGTTGATGAAATATTCAGCCATTAATACTAATGTTTGCAGCTGTGAGATATGAAAATTGGAGATTGGTTACATATCACCTGGACCTGCCAATCCTAGATCTATTTAGAAAAGAATTCAAACAGATAGGAGAAATATATTGTGGGTTCATGTAAAGATAAGACATGATATTTGTTTATTAGTTGTGCAGGAGGATGTTTATTGTCAGTTTTATTAAATGTGAGGAAGAAACATTATGGCATATCAACAAAATTCAGGAAAATCTCCAACAATGCAGGAACCTAGAATTGTAGTAACTAAATTTAATGTAGGAAGAAGAAACATATTTAGTGTAATATACAAAATTGTTGAACATAATGTACTTCTGGTTGCAGTACAGAGACAAGCTAGAAAAAGACAGTTGTATGACAACAGTCTGTTAGCTATAATGGTGGTGTTAAAATTGACAAAGACTTTGGGTTTCCCCCCTCTAAGTTGGCCAAATTATTCACATTATATTATTTATTTATGTGTGTATGTATGTATGTATTTATTCATTATGAATGTGGAACTTTGCATGAGTTAATTTGTGATATTTTTTTCTACGAAGAGAGATATTAATATTAATTGTTTAAATGTTTGAATATTTATTTATTTATTGTGAATGTGGAATATAGCAGCTGCTAGACAAGATGCAGTTTTATAGTTATTTCTGGAGAGGTTTATTTATTTTTCTTACCTCTCTTGCTTAAAATACTTGCAATCATTTCTTTGTTAATTTTTCCACTGCCATACTACTAATTTTAGGTTGTTACTTAGGTTGATTAAATAGAATAATGTGTAATTTTCCTTCCATTGTTGCAGCTGGAAAATATTCAGGAAAGCTTATTCTAAAATGAATTATGCAGATTTAGGTTTGCCGCATCAAAAGTCCTTCATTAGGAAAAATACCAGGCATCTTCCTAAGGAGTGTCATTCCTTATTTAACTTCTTTAGAATCTTGGCAGTACGCTGTCTTACAGAAAGCAGACAACTATGTCAACTTTTAGATTTTTTAGCCAAATCCAGCCAGTCTTTTATAGAACAAAAAATACACAGTATACCAGCAACAGAAGCAAAAAATGAAAATCAATCAATCAACCAATCAAGTGCTCTTGATATGTGTAGAAAACATGAAAATCACTTGTAGATGTCTGTCAGTCATGAAAAAAGCAGTTACTCAGTTCATTTTACTGTTGTGCTGTGTTGTACACCTTCCAACAAAACCTAATTTATTTAGACAAAAAAAAAATCAGGAAGTACATCGCTTAGGATGTACCTTAAAATAAGATAAATTCATCTTCTGTGAAGTTTGATAAGCAAAGTTCTAAAGTTTTCATGAATGCAAGTGTCTCAACATTATTGGAACATAGAGTCCCTGATGTTCTCCCTTTGGTTAAAACACTGAAGAGCATACAGTGGGTATACATCTGGAGTTTCATTCATTGTTTTGATTTTGCTTTCTTAGGGCATTAGTAGGGAGACCATAATGTATGTAGTTTCCATAATTCTCTGTATAATACTGTTCACTTACCAGATGTTTTGTTTTGTCTTTAGCTATGCAGATAGAACCTAGTGGAATGGGCAGCCAGTTTATTAACAAAAGGTATAAGTTGGATCACATTTTACAAGCATTATATATTGGATGTTTCAGACTTTAAAAATATACATAAGACTGTTTAATGCAGTCATAGTTAGTGAATGAGTGATGTGGCCACTTTACCAGGATTACTATTATTTATTTATTTATTTTTACAATACAACAGGTTAATGATGTAAATGACTGTTTATCAATTTGTAACATGCCATTGTCACACAGTTGAACTAATGGTTGAATAAGAGGAGTTCTAGACTCTTTCTATACAAGTTTAGTTTCCACACATCTTTGTGCCTCCACCATACCAAATTTATGAGACCTTTTAGAACATTCAGAAGTAGCATACACAAGAAAGGAGTCAATAAACAACCATATTTTAAGTGGCTTAATATCTACCGTTGTCCTTGGCATATAGCTGTAAGTTGGGGACTCCCAAATTACCATTAATTCTTTTGACAAAGCTTCATTATTGAGACTGAGAGATCTTTCTACACCAATACTTCTTCTTTTGGCTTTTCCCGGTTAGGGGTCACCACAGTGGATTACCTGTCCAGTCATGATTGGCAGTGGAGTTTTACGGCATCGAGTTGCCAGCCCGGCACCCAACCTTCCACAGAAGGCACACACACACACACAGTCACACCTAGGGCCAATTTAGAGTGTCCAATCCACCTACAGCTTGTCTTTGGGATGTGGCAGGAAACTGGAGCACCTGGAGGAAGCCCACGTGACCACAGGAAGGACATGCAGACTCCGCACAGAAAGCACCCCTGCCGAGGATTGAACTGGAGATCCTCTTGCTGTGAGGCAGTAATGCTAACTGCTGCACCACCATGGAATCTGAAATAATTTTTGTAACTGTATCTTGTATATAATACGGATTATGTGTGGGAGATGTCTGATAGCAAAAGAAATTTGGAAGCAGTAGCTGCTTTTTAAACACCTTTATTGAATTATCACTTGTGACAGAGACACATTTAAATTTATATAAAAGTAATCAAATTGTACAAGTTAAAATTAACAAACATTATGCTTCACATATATTGCAGCATCAACTTGCTCACTGTAATCCTACTGAAGAAGGAGAGTAGTAACGATTTTCTGTCCTGTATTTTTCCTTGGGTCTCTTTAATAAAATGTTTTACATTAAACTCAGACAGTTCAGAAAGATTGAAAGACAAGCCCCAGGATTTACTAACCATCCGTGTAAGACTAGATTAGTCTTACACGGAAACACCAGTTTAAGAGTATGGCGGCAGCACACCATGCATATTAATGAGGGCGCGCTGCCTCAACTCTAAAGCATGGACGAGTGTAGGGGGTGTGTTGGACTGCAGAGCAGTCCAAAAATCCACGCCCCTGCACTGACAAAACCCAAGAAATGTTGAGTTACATGAGCGAGTCCGCTCACATGTGTACATTGTAACACTACACTCCCCCATATGTTAAACCTTGTACAAATTTAAAAATTAAAAGACATTTTTTTTTGTTTGTTTTATTTCCGATATAGCTGCCCGTATTTGTGAGTGTTTGCACGAGATTGCCCATTGCTTAGCTACAGTTAGCAGCTTAGACACCGAAGAGGATAATAAGAAAAAATATGAAAATTAAACAAAATAGCAATAGTGTAGTGGTTAGAGCCTTTGCACACAGAGAAGGCATTCCTGGTTCGAGTCCCACTACTGCACATTCCATTTTGGGTTGGAAATCTGTATACAAAAATATTTCCTGACGTTTATCATGTATAAGTTTTGTAAAAAGCATTCAAATGTTATATGTAGTAGTGAACAAATTATATATATATATAAAGGTGAATGGTTATGCATTCTGAGGCCTGAGTAACTTATTTTAAGCAATATAAAGCATGGCTAAGCACATTTTAGCAGTATTTAGCATATTTAAAACCAATTGCTCGTAGCTGAGCAGTGCGTTAACAAGCACAATGTATTTGTACATAGCTGTGCACTGTGCTAACCAGCGCAAATAGCAAATACAATGTATTTACGTGTAGCTGCGCACCGCGCTAACCAGCACAATGTCGGGCAACGTCAAGCAATGTTGGGCAATGTTGGGCAAAGTCAGGCAAAGTTGAGAAAGTTGGCTAAACACGGCCACACCTCCTTTACTGTACCTTAACCATTCCGGTCTGGCCAGTAGGAAAATAAAAAGCAATGACAGGGCTCAAACTCAGGATACTATGCACTACAGACACAGTACTAAGGCACTTTTAAGCAGTTGTAAGCGGGTTTGCACAGGTTTGCGCAATGCTTAGCAATGCTTAGCTAAGTGCAAACAAGCGCACACTCGTGCAAACCTGCTAACTACTGCTTAATAGTGCTTACTCCCACTAACCGCCGCGCTCATTTCTTTGAAAGAAAACAAAAATGGGAAGATAGGAAAGTGGTGAAAAAGGGGCATAAAGAGGGAAAGACAGTATGGAAAGTAGCTCAGGATGTGCAGGACGGGTGTCATTTCTTTAACAGCAACAGCTGTGCATATGGAATACATTTGGAGGTAGATATGAAACCTTCAACCCCTGCGAGAGGGGTGAGGACAACAAAGTATGTTGTAATGCCAATTAAATTACATTTTATGTATCCAGTGGACATGTGTGCAAAATGGGCAGCTATTTATGGGACGTAATTTTTTTTTGGGGAGCAGATTGCCCTTTTTTTTCAGGTGAGAGCGGAATGTGGGGTGGGGGAAGTAGGTATATTTGGGGAGGTAGGTTGGGGAGGTAAACAGACAAGACAAAAAAGATGCATACAGGGGTGGTATATGACACTTGGTGGGTGAACACCTTTGACGGGGAGGGATGTTTGGAAATCGCAAGCCCATGAGCCCACAGATGGAAACAGTGGGACTGAGGTCCCCACCCATGGGCAGTCACCACTGCACCTTCACAGCCCAGATGTGCGCTTGTTTGCACTTAGCTAAGCATTGCTAAGCATTGCGCAAACCCGTGCAAACCCGCTTACAACTGCTTAAAAGTGCCTTAGTCACTCTGTATGTGAGGGCCCTTGTTCTGCTCAGGAGCAAAATAAAACACCTCTGTTAGTCTCGAACCCCGAACCTTGTACACACTACTCAACATGAAGTACCACTAAGTCACAGTAGATATACAACAATTTGGCACTGAAATAAATATTTCATGCATCAGAATGAGTGAATGTAAAGGAAAAATAGGAATGCCATACCACACAACTTGTTCTGTGGATCTTTACCAACAGTTGTTGTGGGATTACATTACATGACTCTGATAAGAGAAGCAGTCATTCTAGCAGGAAATAATGTTACACCACCACTTTACAACACCACACAGTATCACAGCAAGGCAAACACTGGCATATCTGTTTAGGGCAGAGGCCATACTGCCCAACTGTCCCTAATTTTCAGGGATGTCCCTGATTTTGACACATATTTTAGCTCTGTCCCTCTGAATCCCTCCTAAAACTACTTAGTTTGGTCAGAAAGGTGGTGAATTACACTTAATGAATAATGACAATAATTAAGAGTTAGGCACTTCTTTTACTTCAGAAAAGGTGTATTAATTCATATGCTCTAATTCTCTCAATGTTTCAACTTAATGACATTAACATTTTAAAGGTGTCCCTGACTTTTTCCTTACTTTTCCCTGAGTCTGTTCAAATAGGTACCTGAGTGTTTGAGAGGTCCGGCAGAGGCAGAAACACAGAGGCATATCAGCCTTTCTGCTGTTACACACTGTGCAAGTAGCTTTGGAAGGAGTTTCGGAAGCATACCCTTATGTAGGAATACAACACTGAAATACAAATGGATGTAGTCATGTACTGGTAGCAACCAACTGTAACAATGCCATTGCTCTATTGCTGAAAAGACCTGTGTGGTGCACAGACAAACAAATAACAGGCTATTCTCTGGCTACCATGTGGATAGGTCCACAGTTGGGAGTTACACAGGCAGACTACTTGCCTTGATAAACTAACATGTACACAGCAACCCTGTAAGTCCAGCAAGATAAAATCCGCACAATAATACTTACCCTCTCTGTACTTCTGCACCCCTACCCAAATGTAGAATATACCTGTGTGTGCAGGGTCTACCAAGGATGCAGGTAAGCATACTCACAGTACTGACATGTGTTCAGTTTTTTTCTGAGCAGCTTATGCTAATGTCAACACTAAAAAAGCACAAACTGTTTAGAACTGAGTAAATGTATATTCACAGTATAGCATTTCACAAACAATTATTGTGCCAAAGGAATACATCTCAATAACTAGCTTTGTATGGCAGTTAATTGTAAAAGTTGAAAAGAAAGTACATCTTTCCATGTATCTTGGGGTAGCATTTTGAGGGTGGGTACATTTCTACAGTGACAAGTGGGTATTGGAAGCAGCAACATTAGGTCTGAGTACAAAATGTAAATCTCTGGCTACACCCCTGGCTTCTGATATAAGAGCTATACCAACCTTCTGTCTTAAACATTGATGTCCACAGAAAACAAGGATGATCTCCATCTTGGAAAGCTACAAGGGCCAAGCCTACCTGAGTTAGTAATTTATGGTACTGGGTTGCTATGACAGTGATTACTGCAATTGCTACATAGTAGGCTGCATGCAATTAGCAAGTGGTGGCCACTAATTGGTGCAGATGCCATTACATGCTCATGTGCAAATACCTACAAAAGCAAGCTGCAATCTCTGCCAACAAACTCAATCACTCTATTGCAGACTGACAGAGAGAGAGAGAGAGAGAGAGAGAGACAGAGAAAAGGAAAAAGAAAAATAAATATTACCAAATCATACAAAGGAAAGGTACGTGACACATATGTATTTACTGGCATGTAGTAGATGTTATTGAAGAATAGTCTCCATAATGTGAACCATTCATATGTGGCAGCAGTACTTATTTATGCATAGATGTTCTGCTTAAATACTGCTATGGACAATACAGTGTGTACCTGTGGGCAGTGGGACATACCTGTGAAATGTGTAGTTCAGCGTTTAATGTCAAAGATCTGATCCATGTTATCTGTGTTCTGTACAGTAGTGTGGAAATGGCTGTTGGGGGGATTAGCACTGACATTATATAAACATGGGTGTGACAGAACAACACAAGCATGATAGTCATATGAAGGTGTAGCTTAGCATTGGCAACTGCTGTAGCAGTCTAGTATGCTTATCTAGCATTTGTAGCCATATATGCCCCCCCTAATGTCTGTGTGTGTTCATATGTGACACCTGTTTGTGTTGCAGCAAGGCCCAATAGTTCAGCTGTGAGGTCCAGGGACTTACAACAGTGTGGACTTTGTGTGTGTGTGCCACACACATATACAGAGAAATATACATGTGTCATATATATTCACATCTGTATATGTGCATAGAGCAGGGGACATATTGCAACTGTTTGTAAAGGGTGGAGATATATATGTTGGTGAAGGTTAGTATGCGCATATTTGTATGTAGGTTTTAGTGTGTGACAAACAAGACAGCATACAGTGCTGGTATATGACATGTGGTGGTTAAACACTGTGGGTGGTTTGTTCAGTTTGCAATGTTGAAGCCAGTGAGGCCTGCTAAAGCTACCTGGTCTGTGAACACCTTCAATGCATTTATCCCAAGACTGTGCAATTTTATTACATCACCTCACATCCTTTGTATAATTGATATTTTCACTATTAAAGGTGAAATGTATATGTGCCTACATATATATATGTATATGTACACCAATGGATGTGTATATGTATATATATATATATATATATATATATATATATATATATATATATATAGTTATATATACTCATACACACCTACATCTACTTGTTGCAATAGATTCTCTGTACTGTTAACTGACTGTGATGGTCAATGTGTTTGTGAATATGTCAAAGATATGTATCTGTGGGATAGCTTAGTGGGAAACTGTTTACGTCATGGTATTATGGGTCCTTGCTTTGATCCTAGCAAAAGCTGTGTATTCTGTTGCTAGGCAGAAAAAGTGCTATTGCATACAGTGTGATTAAGTCCCTTGGTTTTAACTAGGGCATGTCATTGGAGGCTAAAGCACTACATCTATGATTATTGATTGGTACTGATGTTGAATCCAAATCCTGTGTGTACTGTAGTACTACTTGAAGCTCTAGGCCAGTACAGCAAGGTGTGGTGTATGTCCACATTGCTTGCATCCACTGTTTTGTGTGGTCCCTGTGTTCATCACAGATTACATTTCTGAAGATTAAGGTTGTGTAAGTACCGACACACAGTACTGTATAGTACACACTGAAAGCTTATCTGGGTTGTCATACCTTTGTGTCCTGTAATTATGTCTGATGTGTGCATGGGTATGTCTGTAACATGTCCTTTGACATATGTGTGGTAAAACATATAACTGTGTATCTAGCAACATTCATAGTGTACTACAGCAGTATGCAACCTATATTCCCAATTGTGCACATCATTTGGACATGGGTTTGCCATTAACAAGTTGTGTGGTATAATAGTAATACACTTACTGGACATTGCACTCATTGTGATGGATGATATATTTCTTTACACATCAGCTTGATGTATATCTGCTGTGGCTAGGTGGTGCATCGTGTTGCATACAGTGTGCCAGGTACTCTTGTATAGTCTTATATAGTGATTTTATTGTGTTGCTGTGCAGAACATGGTTCATTAGATTGAGAGTGAGCCAGGCACTTCCAAGCAGTTGTGGGGTGAGCAGTGATAAGTGGGAGTTAAAGTGTTTCACTCTTGGTTAGCTAATAGGTTGCTATATATGGCAGTTCAGTGATATCTGCACTGTAAAATGTTAAATGTGCCATATGACTTGCTCAGACATATTTTCGTATTTATGTCTTCCAGGGATCATGGCACATCACAGGAACCCCACTTACAGTAGTGCTGAAGATGACATAATTACTACAAGTATGATTCAGCACTACAGTCTCATGTTCTCACGAACCAGCCAGGACCAGCAGGAGTGTACTGCAATGTGGCAAGATGTTGTCCGCAGGGTAAATGAAGTAAGCCTGCATAACCAGACATATGAGCAGGTACGCCACCACTGCAGTGATCTTCTCAGACATGCCTGTCAGTGTGCTGCTGATGTGTGGAGACAACAGCTTGCAACAGGAGGTGGTGTTAATATCCATCCCCCTCACCAGAGTGAAGGAGCTGTTCCTGAGCCTGGTGGCACCTGCCTAACAACAACAGCAGCAGACATACACCATGATAGAGGTTGGAGCCACCCAGCAAGCACACATGGAGCATGCAGGTAACATGACATATCTGTAGACTACTGTTATCTGCATTGATAGATCATGCATATGTGAGATGTGGAGTGTGTCGTTAAAAGATGTGAAGCCTGTTGTTGTGCAATACTGATCATTTGGCACATAATCTGTAGCCCTGTGAATGTAAACTGTTGATGTACTGTAAGATTGCAAACACACAGTAGCAATGCCACAGTTGTGGCCACTGACAAACTGTCTCATCTCTATGTAGGTCCCTCTGGGGTGACATCAAGGTGGTGGACAGATGCTGGTCAGTGTGTTCTACATTTATTACTGTAAATAAAAAGTGCATGTCATAGTTAAGGTGTAGGCCATGTACACATGTAACACACCTACCCATAATGCATGCTGTGCATGTTTGGTGTAAGACCACGTGCATCTCACTAATGTGATTAGCTGCCTCAAACACATGCAATACCCAGACCATCTCAAACAAATGTGGCTGGAATGTAGTGACCATTGGATAGGCACAGTTGATACTCAACATGCACATAACATACACAACTATGTCATACACAGAGCATTTTAACATGCTACACATAAAGGATTCCCAAACCCTCTGTAAAGACACACTCCAGTATCCAAAATCTCATCCACACATTACACATAATATACCTGAGGGGCAGAGGCCTATCATGTGGCATTTAAACACTCTGCAACACACCACACATTCATGTCAGGGAATGCTCCTTATTGGCCTCCTTACAAACTCATGTAACAACTGTTTGTGAAATGGTTAATGTAGCCAAGGTAGTACAGTTCTGGCACAGCATGAGTAGTGCTGGTTTGGGAAACATTTGTAGCCTTGAGTGACCACATGATGCTTCATGATGATGGCTTATGGTACTATACCCAATCCAGTTATTGTAACCACAGTAGTACACATATCTTTTATTGCTATACACCTTGCTATACACCTTAATGTTGCATGTGTGCACACATATGCACCTCTAAACAATATGCATACCAATCGCCATTTGCACAACTGACACATATATGTCTTGTGATGCTATTGAGTGGCTAGGTCATATGACACACACTGGGTATGTGTAATGTTTAAATATGCAGTTGTGTTTTAGCATGCCATGTCATGGATGACACTGGCATGTCCACAATATGATCTACACTCACCATAAATACCGTACATTGGGTATGTGGCCGAATGGTATTCCATCAATTATCCATGCACCACTGATGATGTGTGAATACTCATCATGCATGTGCTAAAAATGTGTCTACAATTATTTGCTAAAGATACAGAGGCTGTAATCAGCATTGCATATCTATCTGACACACAGATACACATCCAGCCATGGTATGTACAACTGTTTTTTGGTGCACAGTACATTACAGAGTTTTGAATACCTGCACAGCAATGTTGTGTCCATGTATGCATTGTGTTCCAGGGGGAGGCCCATCACCTAATAACAAAACACATGCATCAAAGCCATGTATACTGTTAGTAACAAGGACTGTCTACACTTGCACTGCATGCTGTTGAGCAACACATGTCCTGCATGCTGACGTGTGATATGACTGTTTTGCTTGTGATACTGTACCCCACCTGTTATTGTGTATGTTCTGAGATTGCTGGTGTTGTGTGTGTTTGCTTTAGGGAGGAGTGTATTTTTGTGTGTGTGCATGTGTGCATGTGTGCATGTGCGCATGTGCGCATGTGTGCATGTGTGCATGTGTGCATGTGGTCTGACATCATGTTCAGGTCTTAAAGTGTGGTTCCTGTTTCCTCTCACAGGTGCCAAGGTGGGGCTGGTTCAGTACAGCAGGGAACTTGATGTCACTGAGACAGACAGTGATCATGAGGATAGGTGTGTTGAGGTACAGGCAGATTTGTCAGGGTCTGTTGTTGGGCCACCAATTGACAGTACACAAGTCTCCACCCCATCCATGCACACCGTCATACTGCCTGTGCATCCATCATCACCATTGCCCTTAGCTGAGGGTCAGTGTACGGTTGGCACTGGCCAGGACAGTGTGGTATCTCTGGCACACGTATCAGGGAACAGGGGCCATAGCCAGATGTCTGGAATGGTACCACATAGGCAGATACCCAGGGGTTCTCGTCGGAGCACTGCTGGTCATCATGCCCTTGGCAGATGTGCCAAACCTCTTTCTACCACACGCATGTTCCAGGCTGTCATGGAGGCACAGACACGAATGGAGCGGTACAGCAGACAGGGACTAAGGGCACAGAGGGCTCATAACACCTCTGTAAATGACAGTATCCGTGACCTAGCAGGTGTCATACATAATTACACTGAGGTCATTGATAGATGTTGGGGTGAGACATCGGATGTCCTTCACAATGTCATGTCCATGTATCAGGACAGTGCGGGACTGTTGAGACATCGATGTGGACATATGCCAGCAACATCAGCAGCTGGACGTCGCCATGGACATCCAGCAAGTCACAGCCGCTCCCGTAGTGCCAGTACCAGCCCCAGCAATGTTGGGTGGGGCTGTCCATAGACCGTCCCACGTGCACATGGCTCTGGCCAATCCCAGCAGGGATCTGGATCCAGTGGACATATGTCAACCTCTTTGGATAGTACCCAGTCTGGATTAGTACCTGATACTGTCTGTAGCACCCCTGCCAGGCACTGGTTCCATATCCATGGCCAGAGATGGTGATCTGTAAAGCCTGCCAGGTACAGTCTGTAGCTGTCTCACAAATCCCCGTATATGGCAGCCACATGATGGAACTGTGTGCATGCCGACACACACACACACACATAAACCAGAAAGCTAGGGCAAACACATAGCTGCACACATTACATCAACATTGGCCCATAACAGTACTCATGGCCCTCACACACACACTCACACACACATGTCAATTGTATGGCTCAGTGTCGGCCTCTGGCAAACCAACAACACACCCTGTGCATATGATGAAACCTGTGCCACCTCCTGTCATCTGTAACATTGATGCAGGAACAAGCTAACAAGGTGCTGATGCACAGGGTGACTTTAATAAAGTATAGCAATAGTTGTGTGGGGCTGTCCATAGTCAATAGTCTAAAATCAAGACCCTTTCCACCAAAGGCAGGCGCCCGGTCTGGTGGACCCCAGCCATAAACAAACTCTACAACAAGAGGAGAAAGCTACTACATGACAGAGCAAAATCAATAAAAGGGAAGGCATCTCTGATCAATACTAGCAAAAAACTACGATCACTCATAAAATCATCCAAGGCCAACTTTGAAATAAAAATCGCTAATGACACAAAAGACAATCATAAGGCCTTCTTTAGCTATGTTAGAAACCTGGGTGGAAACTCCCAGATATGCTCAGAATTAGTCCAAAATGATAAAAAAAATCACTGAACCCACAGACATTGCCAACATACTGGCAGACAGGTTCAGTGCAAATTTCTCCCCTCCCTCCCCAAAAGGAGAAATATCTATCCCACCAGAGTCTAGCCTCCCAAACATCTCAGATGCCCAGGTGAGAGCTGCTCTCTCTAAAGCAAAAAACACAGCATCAATGGGACCAGATGGTGTCCCCGGCTGTGTGCTATATGAACTCAATGAGGAACTAAACCCACACATAAGGCTGCTGTTTAATCTTAGCCTTACTACAGGATACGTACCCAAAGAATGGCATACGGCAACTGTGGTCCCACTCCACAAAGACGGTGCTTCTACGGACCCTGGAAATTACCACCCCATAAGCTTGACGAGCCTTGTCTGCAAAGCTATGGAGAGGATCATAATGGAACTCATAAATAAAGACATTGGGGACCTACAGACACTGGATCCTACCCAATTTGGCTTTGTCAAGGGCAGATCCTGCCTCTTGAACTTGGTCGACTTTTTCGAAAGAGTCACTAAGGCCATTGATGAGGGTAAGGCAGTTCACACAGCCTACCTTGACCTAGCAAAAGCGTTCGACACAATACCCCACTCGGGCATCATAGAAAAGCTCACCAGCTTAGATGTAAACCCATATGTCACAAGATGGGTTGCAAACTGGCTCAAGGACAGAACACACAGGGTTAGAGTTGCTGGTGCCATGTCTGACTCTAAGCCAGTCACAAGCGGTGTCCCACAGGGCTCAGTCCTGGGCCCCCTCTTGTTCGGCATTTATTTTTCTGAAGTGCAGGCAAACATAGGGGGATTGTGGCTGACAAAATTTGCAGATGACTGCAAACTGGGCACCATAATTGACACTCCATTAGACACAGACATCCTCCAGAAAGGTCTCATAGAAATGGATAACTGGTGCCAGAGCCATGACCTTAAGCTAAATGCCTAAAAATGCATAGTCATACCCTTTGGGAAAAACAAGGTAACCCCTAATTACCACATAGGTGGTAATCCATTAAACATGGAAGAGGTTATCAGGGACCTGGGGACCCAAGTTGACAGTAACCTCTCTTTTGACACTCACATTGCCAAAGTGGTTAGGAAGACCTTCTACATTGCCCACCTGATCATGAAGGGATTCACATCCAGATCAGGAGAGGTCATTGTACCCCTGTACTTTTCACTTATCAGACCAATGATTGAGTACAACGCCCCATTCGGAATGTACCTTACCCGACACCTGCAGCAGTTGGAAAGACACCAAAAGTTCCTCACCAAAAGGATAAAGGGGCTCAAACATATGTCATACGATGCCCGACTGAAGAAACTCCAGCTCTATTCAGTCGCACATCGTCTGCTCAGAGGTGATCTGTGCCTGACATACAAGGCCATGTCCAACCTGGAATTAATGGACATGCTCCACCTCAAAAAATCCAAATCCACCAGAGCCACGAGAGCAAGAGACTTAAACCTCAACACGGATATAAATAGGACATGCTGGAGGGACAGATTCATCACCCAGAGACTCCCTACACTATGGAACAGAATCCCAGTCCATGTGAGGCACAGCCCCTCACTGACTCTGTTCAAGAGAAATCTTGACGAGTGGATGGGAGATCGTAGGTTTACCCCGGGAATCATCTCTGTGTCACTGCTGGACAGAGGTACAGCAAACTAATGGGTATAGTATTCTCATCCTAAGGGGTGGTGAAAGCCACACACACTCTGGCTAGGCTTATAAATGCCCTAGGGCAGATAGCCTAGTATGAACCTATGAACCTATGAATGTGTAGCATGTTGTCAGCAGTAAAGTGTAATGATATCCTTGAAGGTGTAGCTGAGCAGGCATGATGCATTAAAGATGTAATTAGCAATGTTGTATTGTTTCCATCAGTGTTTATTCCAATTGTTCTTGAAGGTGTAGCTGAGCAGGCATGATGCATTAAAGATGTAATTAGCAATGTTGTATTGTTTCCATCAGTGTTTATTCCAATTGTGTTTTGTTTGCCCATGTGCCACTTGGCTGATGTGTGTTGTTGTGTCAGCATGTGTTATAGAGTGGAGAGTAAGTGTGGGGTGTGTGCAGCACAGGTCTGCAGGTGTACATTTGTGAACATGGTGGAGGTGCACTGTCTGCATGTACGTGTATATTGGACACATGGGCAGGGTGACATGCCCTGTATTGGCCAGTATTAACACTCCATACTTTCTATTGGTGGCCAGTGTGCATTGTACTACACACATTTTGGAACTTGAGTACACGTGTGTGTATGACATGGGTTGACAGTGTGTTGTGGGTGATGCTGTTGTTGCTATCTGTCATTGGTTTGCATTACTAAGGTTAACACTGTCCCAGCTGCATAATCCTTTATTAATGCACATTGTTCACCTACAGGGTTGCATGGACCATGCTATCACAAACACAATAAAGTCTCACTTATACAGTAAAAGTGCATTAGTCTCATGGACCCCCTGCCATAAACTAAATATATAATAGAAGGTGTGAAGTTTTACCAAAAGAGTTACATACCAAGACGGGATAACCTCTCTGGTCAGTATTATTGGGAAAATACAATCCCTCAATAAACATACAAGGCAAGCTTCAAAATACAAAATGGCAAGGATTCCAAAGACAACACTAAAGCTTTCTTCAGTGTTGTTCATAATCTACAGGGGAAATCTCAGATCAGGTCACAGTTAAAGTAAATGGTCCCAAAGTACACTTATCTGACTGACATTACCAATTCCTTGTCAGACAGTTTGAATGCGGATTTCACCACCTTGTCATTGCACAAGGGCCACATTTTCAGACCTGAAGAATGTAAAACCTGATGATTCACAGACACTCTAGTTAAAACATCTCTTTAACAAAGTACACACCACAGTGGCAATGGTACTGGTCAGTGTCCCTGGCTGTGTCATATACAAGCTGACATATGAAGCCACCACTCACCTAAACACTCTGTCCAGATGCAGCCTCTATACAGAATACATACTTGTAGAATGACACATGGTAATGGTGTTCACAGTCCACAAGGGTTGAGCTACAATGTCTTCTTCTTCTTCTCTTTTCGTTTTGGATGTTCCCATTAGGGGTCGCCACAGTACATCATTTCTTCCTGGCCTCTGCATCTTGCGCTATCACACCATCCACCTGCATGTCCTCTCACCACAGCCATAAACCTCATCCTTGGCATTCCTCTTTTCCTGTTACCTGGCAGCTTCATCCTTAGCATCTATTTCACAATATACTCTGCATCCCTCCTCAGCACATGTACAAACCAACTTAATCCTGCCTATCTGGCATGGTCTACTAACCTTCAAACCTGGCCTGACCCTCTAATATACTTATTCTTAAACCTGTCCACCCTCGTCACACCCAGTGCAAATGTTAACATAAATTGATTAAGGGTAGAACTACAACAGGTCCTAGAAACTCTCACCCTATAAGCCAGACCAATGTTATCTGGAAGGCTATGGAGCACAGCATTATGGAACTCATTAACAGAGACATTATGAACCTGCATACACTGCACCATACCCACTTAGGTTCTCTAAAGGCCAGATCATTACTCCTACACCTAGTAGACTTCAAGCCAGTCAACAAGGCTATAGGTGAGGGAGGGGAGGTTAACACAGCCAAGCTATAGCTCACCAGCAATTCATACCCATCCCACATACTGGTATTATACTTAACCTCAACAGACTGACCATAAACAATTGTTAGATGATGGCTTGACAACCGAAATACTTGAGGTCATATGTATGTATATGGATTTGCCCCACAGCTACCTTACATGTGTAATGCACATACAGTTGTCATTGTGATATGTCATACACTAGAAAAATCAAAACCCACTCCACATTAGCCAACGGTGTCACACACCTGGAGCACAGACACACACACACACACACACACAGTCAGCAAGTGCAAGATTCAAACTCTTTTTCTAACTACATTAGAAATATGCATTTACATGACACGTTATACACATTACTGGGATTGCACCTTTCCACAGGTATATTTGTAGGTTGGTAACATCATCAGACTTGACAAAGATGAGTATACCACTTTTAAGGGGTGTGAGTAGTCTCCAAAAAGGTTGCTTCTCCCCAGGGAGATACACAGCAGGCAAGTGCAGGATTCAAACCCCTACCTAACTACATTATAATACTAGAGTAGGATGCATTTACACAACATGCTATACACATTACTGGGGTTTCACTGTTCCACAGGTATATTTGTAGGATGGTGACATCATCAGACTTGACAAAGATGAGTATACCACTTTTAAGGTGTGTGAGTAGTCTCCAAAAAGGCTGCGACTCGCCAGGAAGACACACACACTTGGCAAGTGCAGTATTCAAACCCTTACCTAACTACATTATGATACTACAGCAGTACAGATTTACACGACGCACGATACACATTACTAGAATTTCATATTTCCACAGGTATATTTGTAGGATGGTGACATCAGACTTGACAAAAATGAGTATACCACTTTTAAGGTGTGTGAGTAGTCTCCAAAAAGGTTGCTCCCCCTCAGGGCAACAAACACAGTTGACAAATGCAGGATTCAAACCCTTACCGGGCTACATTATCAAACTACAGCAGTGCTCATTTCCACAACACGCTACACACATTACTGGAATTTCATTTTTCAGCAGGTATATTTGTAGGATGGTGACATCATCATACTTGACAAAGATGAGTATACCATTTTTAAGGTGTGTGAGTAGTCTCCAAAAAGGTTGCTCTCTCCCCAGGGAGAGACACACACACACACACACACACACACACACACACACACACACACACACACACACACACACACACACACACACACACACAGTTGACAAGTGCGGTGTTCTTAATCCTAACTAAATACATCTTTACACTTCAGCAAGCAATATGGAGTTACATGGTGCAATACAGACATTACTTGCTGACAGTCTGCACAAAGGTTTTTTTTCACATTTGCTAACCTCAGCAGGCTTATCATATTAGGTGCATTGTGAGTGTATTGCATGCATAGGCCATGACCATATCATATATGGTTGATGCACCACATGCTGGCACACACAGGGTCAAACCTTGAGTAGCCTCTTACCTTCACCTACATGATACTGCAATATAACAGAAAGATGATAAACTTCAACAATTGGCTGAGCTTCTGGTGTCATTCAAAGGGGATCCAGTCTCTGTCTGCCTGTGATGACATGATAGACAAGCCTTGTTGCTTCACTACAGATGGTTTACACCTGTCGCCCCTATGCTTCGGAATACTGGCCAAGGATCTTGCTGTCCAAATATTACCTTTTTTAGGCAAGGCTCAAAGGTTCATAGGTTCATAAGTAGGTACTAGGCTATTGGCCCTAGGGCCTATACAAGCCCAGCCAAAAAGGTAACCTGGCTTTTGTCACCCAAGAAATTTATTTTCCTGTGCCACTGTCGAGAAGAGACACAGAAGTGATCCCCAGGGTGAATTTCCTATTTCCCATCCAATCATCAAGATTTTTCTTGAAGAGTGCTAATGAGGAGCTATGTTTGATATAGATAGGTAGTTTATGATGGATTATGTGAAGTCTCTGGAACTGGAATCTATCCCTCCAGCATGTTCTGTTTATTGTGATGACAAGGTTTAGGTCCCTAGAGTGTGTAGGTTCATAGGTGCATAGGTAGATACTAGGCTATCTGCCCAAGGGCATTTATAAGCCTAGCCAGAATGTGTTGGTTTTTGCCTCCCTTTTAAATTAGTTTCCTGGGCCTCTGTCTAGCAGGGCCACTGAAGTGATCCCAGGGGTAAATTTACATTTTCCCATCCACTCATCAAGATTCCTCTTGAAGACAGTCTGCGAGGGGCTCTGCTAACATCAACTGGGATTCTATTCCAGAGCAACAGAAGTCTCTGGGACAGGAATCTATCCCTCCAGCATGTCCTGTTTATTGCTTTGCTGAGGTTTAATTCACTGGAGTGTGTGGCTCTAAGAGATTTGTTTTTCTTGAGGTGGAGCATGTCCATTAATTCTGGGTTGGACATGGCCTTATACATCAGGCATAGATCACCTCTGAGCAGGCAGTAAGCAATCAAGTAGAGCTGGAGTTTCTTTAGTCGAGCTGCATAGGGCATCTCTTTGAGGCCCATGATCCTCTTGGTGAGGTACTTCTGTGGTCTTACCAGCTGTTGCATGTGGCAATTAAGGTTAAGGTACATACCAAATGGGACATTGTACTCTATTATGGGCCTAATGAGTGATGAGTAGAGGGGCACAATGACCTCTCTTGATCTAGATGTGAACCCTTTTCTGATTAGGTGGGCTACATAGAAGGAATATCTAACCACTTTGGCAATGTGATTATCAAAGGAGATGTTACTATCTACCTGGGTCCCCAGGACCCTAATTATATTTTCCGTACCTAGTGGATTACCACCTATGTGGTAATTTGTGGGCACTTTTTTTTCCAAAGGGGATGACTATGCATTTTTTGGCATTCAGCTTGAGGCCATGGTTCTGACACTAGGTATCTGTCCCTGTAAGACCCTTCTGGAGGATGTCTGTGTCAGCCAGAGAGTCGATTATGGTGCCCAGTTTGCAGTCATCTGTGAACTTGGTCAGCCATAGTCCTCCCGTGCTTGTCTGTACCTCAGAGAAGTATATACTGAACAGGAGAGGTCCCAGGACCGAGATCTGTGTGAAGCCACTTGTGACTGGTTTAGAGTCGGACATGGCATGCACAACTCTGACCATGTGTGTTCTATCCATGAGCAAATTGGCCACCCATCTCATGACATAGGGGTAATGTTCAAGCTGGTAAGCTTGTCTATGATGCCAGAGTGGGGAATGGTGTTGAAGGCCTCAGTGGGATCCTGGTAGGCTGTGTGGACTACCTTCCCTTCATGTATGGCCTTGGTAACTGTTTCAAAGAAGTCAACTAGGTTTAGGAGGCAGGATCTGCCTTTAACAAAGCCGAATTGGGTAGGGTCCAGTGTCTGGAGGTTCCCAATGTCTCTGTTTATGAGTTCCATGATAATTCACTCCATAGCTTTGCAGACCAGGCTGGTCAGGCTTATAGGGTGATAGTTCCCAGGTTCTGTTGTGGCACCACCTTTGTGGAGTGGGATGACTGTTACTGTATGCCATTATTTGGGTACATAGCCTGTGGTAAGGCTGAGTCTGAATTGTGAATTTAGGTGAGGGTTTAGTTCCTTTTGGAGCTCGTGTAAGACGCATCCTGGGACACCATCCGGTCCCATTGATGCTGTGTTCTTAGCTTTGGAGAGGGCTGTTTTTACCTGCATGTCCATAATGTCTGGGGCTCTGCATTCTTCTGGGATGGACACAGGCCTTTTTGGGGGTGGGGGGGTGAAGTTTGCACTAAACTTGTCCGCCAGGATGTTGGCAATGTCAGTTGGTTCAGTGCATTTTTTGCCATTTTGCAGTAGCTCAAAGCATATCTGAGAGTTGCCACCCAAATTTTTGATATAGCTAAAAAGGCTTAGTGGTTATCTTTAGATTCCTTTTCAATTTTTCTTTAGAAATTGGCCTTGGATGATTTTATGAGTGATCGTAGTTTCTTGCTAATAATGATCAGTGATGTCTTTCCTTTTTGGAATTTTGCTCTATCATGTAGTAGTTTCCTCCTTCTGTTGTATAGCTTATTTATGGCCAAGGACCACCAGACTGGTTTCCTCTTTTTGGAGGAGTGAGTCTTGGTTTTACTTGGGATGGCTCGATCCATGCATCCCTGTAGATGCTCATATAATTCACTTGTAAAGGATTCTGCGGATTTTATAGCATTATCTTATAGCAAGGGGGCTTTGAAACTTTTCACTTCGGTCTTGAGAAGTGTGAAGTTTGCTTTTGAAAAGTTTTTCACAGTGGTTTCCTTGAGTGGGGGTGGGATCGGGAAGTGGATGTCCAGTGTGATTACTTTATGATCTGATCTTACCAGTGAGGGGTTTACCTCTGTTGTGGAACACTGATCCCCCATATTGGTGATGATCAGGTCCAGTATGTTGTCACCTTTAGTGGGCGTGGTGACCAGCTGTTCCAGTGCGTTTGAGTTTATAAACTCTAGGAAGCATTTGACAAAGGAGTTTGTACTTGAGTAATTCTCCCAGACAATGTTTGGGTAGTTGAAATCTCCTAATATCATGGTGTTTGGTAGGACCTTTATATTTTCCAGTGTTCTTAGGAATGCTGAGTGAGGGTCCTGAGACAAGGTAGGTGATCTGTAGCAGGCTATGATCTGATAAGCAGTTTTGCCCACTGTTAGTTGCACTTGGATGGTCTCTGAGGCCTCGTGCTGTGCCACTAACCTGGAGGTGTGGGTATCCTTTATGAAAATGGATACACCCCTCCTTTTGTATTTTGGTCTGAGTTTTGGGGCCAAAGCTCGGAGAGGTTGGGATTTCTTTAAGTGGAGCATGTCCAACAGCTCTGTGTTTGACATAGCTTTGTATGTTAGGCAGAGATCACCTCTGAGTAGGCGATATGCGACAGAGTAAAGCTGGAGTGTTTTGAGACGGTCTGTGTAGGGCATGTATTTGAGGCCACAAATCCTCTTTTTGAAGTATTTCTGTGTGCTTTCCAGTTGTTGTAGATGTCTTGTGAGGTACATACCAACAGGGACGTTGTACTCTATAATGGATCTAATGAGTGATGAGTAGAGGGGAACAATGACCTCTTTTTTTCTGCACAAGAAACCTTTTGTGATGAGGTGTACCATGTAGAAGGATTTCATGACTACTGTGGTGATGTGATTATCAAAGGAGAGTCTACTGACCACCTGTGTCCCAAGGTCTCTTATCACACCTTCAGTGTTAAGTATGCTACCACCTATGTTGTAGTTCATGGGTACAGAGTTTTTACCAAAGGGGATGACAATGCATTTTTTGGCATTGAGCTTGAGGCCATGGCTTTGACACCAGGCATCTGTCTCAGTGAGGCCCTTTTGTAGGATGTCCACATCGCTAGTAGTTTTGATTATGGCTCCTAGTTTGCAGTCATCTGGGAACTTCATTAGCCAAAGACCTTCTGTGTTAGCCTGTACTTCAGGGAAGTAGATACCAAACAGGACAGGACACAGGACTGAGTCCTGTGGTACTCCACTTGTCACTGTTCTGAAGTCAGACTTGGAGTCTTCTACTTTCACAGTGTGGGTTCTGTCAGTGAGCCAGTTGGCAACCCATCTTGTGACATAGGGATACATACCTAGTTTAGTGAGTTTATCTATAATTCTAGAGTGGGGGATGGTGCCAAAAGCCTTGGCAAGATCTAGATATGCTGTGTGAACCACCTTACCATTGTCTACGGCTTTGGTGACTGCTTCAAAGAAGTCTATCAGGTTTAGGAGACATAATCTGCCTTTTACAAACCCGAAATTGTTGTGGTCCAGAGTTTGGAGATTGCCAATGTCTTTGTTTATAAGTTCCAGTATGATACGTTCCATGACCTTGCAGACCAGGCTCATCAGGCTAATGGGGCGCTAGTTCCCGGGGTCCATGGTGGCTCCCCCCTTGTGTAGTGGATAACCATCGCTGTGTGCCATTTAGCAGGCACAAAGCCAGAGGTGAGGCTATGATTGGACATGGTACTTAGGTGTGATGCCAGTTCATTCTGTAGTTCATGTAGAACGCAGCCTGGAATGTTATCTGGTCCCATGGATGCTGTGTTCCTGGCTTTGGAGAGTGTTTTTTACCTGTGCAGCTGTGATGACAGCAACTTTGCATTCTTCCGTTATAGAGATGGGCTCTTTCATGGGAGAGAGGGGGGTAAAGTTAGCACTGATCCTATCTGCCAGGATGTTGGCAATATCAGTTGGGTCTGTATATTTAGTGCCATTGTGCTGTAACTCAGAGCAGATTTGAGTGTTGCCATTGTGATTCTTGACATAGCTATAGAATGCTTTGTGCTTGTCTTTAGAATCAGTGGCAATTTTGTTTTCGTAACTAGCTTTGGAGGATTTTATCAGGGATCGCAGCTTCTTACTAAGGCTGACCAGAGAGTTCCTCCATTCATGGGTTTTACCCTCTTTTGCAACAGTTTCTTCCTTCTGTTGTGCAGTTTGTTTATGGCAGGGGACCACCAGATTGGCTTCCTTTTCTTGGAGGATAGCATCTTGGTTCTGTTTGGGATAGTACGATCCATGCACTCATGTAAGTGTTTTTAAAGTGCAATTGTGTAGGATTCAGTAGTCGTAACTGCATTGTCCATCTGCATGGATGTCCTGAAGTTCACCACTTCTGTCTTAAGAATCATGAAGTTGTCTTTGGAGATATTTTTAACATGGTTTCCTTAATGGGGGGGGGGGGGTGGGAGCAGAATGTGGATATCTAGGGTAATTAGCTTATGTTCAGATCGGACCAATGAGGCATTGACTTCAGGTGTGGAACACCAGTCACTCAGGACAAACCAAACCCTGTAAACCAACACAAATAACCACAAAGTGAGCTAAATGCTACTCATTGCTAGAAGTCTCAGCCTCCAGATGCACACACTCTAGGCACTTCTCAGTATGGAGAATATTCATATCTGTGCAGTAACAGAAACCTAGTTCAAGGCTCCAGAGAGCACACCAGCACTACCAGGATACTACTCATTCCATACCTTCCAGCATCAGAACCTGGATCATAGCACATAGGGTGGGGATGTATCCATATTCACCAAAGATACCTACACCTCTCTGTACATGCTCTCTACAGGATATGTACCCATAGAATGTTGCACAGCAACGTTCTTCCCACTCCACAGGGGTGGGGCCACAAAAGACCCTTGGCATTCACGCTCTATGAACCTGACAAGTCTGATCTGCAAGGCAATGGAGCCAATCATAATGGAAGTCAACAATAAAGACATTGGGAACCTTCACATAATTGAGCACACCCAGTTTGGCTTCGTCAAATGCAGGTCATGCCTACTGAACTGGGTGGATTTCTTTGAGACAGTTACCCAGGCTACAGATGATTGAAATGAGCTCCACACAGCCTACCTATACCTCGCTAAGGCCTTTAACACCATTTCCCAGTCAGGTGTCATAGATGAACTCACCGTCCTGGGCATGAATCCATACATCACAAGATGGATTGCAAACTGAGTCACAGATAGATCCCACAAATTAAGAGTTGCTGGCTACATGTCAGACTCTACATTGGTAACAACTGATGTTCCCCAGGGTTCAGTCCTGGGGTCCCTCCTGTTTGGTATAGACTTCTCAAAAGTACATGCCAACACAGGAGGGTTGTGGTTGACTAAGTTTGCTGGGAACTGTAAAGTGTTTGCCATAATAGAATCCCCGGATGACACACATATTCTCCAGAAGGGACTTTATGAGACAGATGTATGGTGTCAGAATCATGGCCTCAAGCTCAATGTGGAAGAATGCATAGTAATCCCCTTTGGTGAAAATAAAGTACCCACAAACTACTACATAGGTGTTACCCCCTCAAAACTGACAAGGTAATAAGGGATTTCGGGACACAAGTAGATAGTCATCTTTCCTTTGATAACCATGTTGCCAAAGTGATTGGGAAATCCTATGTGGCCCACCTAATCAACAAAGGGTTTGCATCAGGATCAAAAGAGGTAGTGGTGGCCCTCTGCTCTTAAGTCATCAGACCCATCACTGAGTACAATGCACCATTTTGGATGTACTCAACTAAGCATCTCCAGCAGCTGTAGAGACCACAGAGGTACCTCACCAAGAGGATTACTGGCCTCAAACAGTTGTGTTATGCAACACAACTGGTAAAATTAAATCTGTCCTCCGTTGCGTACCACCTACTCAGAGGCACACTCTGCCTAACATACAGAGCCATGTCCAACACAAAACTGTTGAACATGCTCCATCTACGGATAACAAAATTGAGTCGCACTACACACTCCAGGGATATGAACCTCATCACAGCAATGAATACAACATGCTGGTGGGATAGAGTACCATCCCAGACACTTGCCTTACTGTCAAACAGAGTCCCAATGTACATCAGACAGAGACCCTCGCTGACATTCTTCAATAGGAACCTTGATGATTGGATGGGAAACAGACAATTCATGCCAGGCATCACATCAGCAGCCCCACTAGAAAGGAGTTTAGGGTAGTAACTATTAGAACTAGGGCTTGGGAGACTACCCAGTGGGGTGGTGAAAGCTGCACAACTTGCCTATGCTAATATATGCCTTTGTGAAGATAGTCTACTACATACCTATGAACCTATGTGACAGGTACATGTCTACAGATAGTATATGTGTACTTCATTGTACAGTCAAGTTGTACAGCAGGCAAATGGACCACATACACTATAATGCTTACAGATGCTGGTGGCTGTTATGTACAGTGTGTGAGATGTGCACCTCATGTCTTTTATGTCATTGGGATGTGTGCTGGGTGGGACACTCCTAGATTGTTCCCTGTCATGGTCACCCTCTTACTCACATCTCCGCCCATCCATCTTTGGCTTATTATACTGTGTTCCCCCTACATATATAGATATATATATATATATATATATATATATATATATATATATATATATATATATATATATTGAAGGCATATATTAGTATGGCCAGAGTGTGCAGCTATCATCACACATGGGGTTAGTTCTCTAGGCCTCTGTGTAGTAGAGCTGATGAAGTGATCCATGCTGTGACAGTTCAGTTTCACATACACTCATCAAGGCTCCTCTGGATGAGTGTCAGTTAGGGACTCAGCTTAATGTAGGTTGGTAGCCTGTTCCAAAGCAAGGGAAGTCTGTGAGTTAGTAATATATCCCTCCAACATGTTCTATTTATTGTTGTGATGATGATATCCCTAGACCATATGGCACAGTGAGCTTGGGTTTACTTCAAATAGCGCATGTACATCAGTTCTGCATTGGACATGGACCTGTCTGTTGGGCAGAGATCGCCTGAGTAGACAGTATGCAACAGAGTACAGATTGAGTTAAATTCAGTCTTGTTGCATGGGGCAACTGTTTGAGGCCAGAAATCCTCTTGCTGAAGTACTTCAGTGGTCTTTCCAGCTGCTGAAGTTGCCTAGTCAGATTCATCGCAAGTGTGCCGTGATACTCTCTGATGTGTCTGATGACTGATGAGTAGAGGGAACCTCCTTTGACCTAATTGCAAAGACCTTGGCAATTTGTGGGAACACATAGCATGATTTTCTAACCACTTTGTGAATGTGTTTCTGGAAGTAGAGATGACTATCCACGTGTCCATAGATCCCTTATTATTACCTCCATATTTAGGGTGTTGGCATCTATGTGGTATTTGTATGACTGTAGCTCGAGGCCATAATTTTGACACTGCATCTGTCTGACTGAGACCATTTTTAAGGATGTCTCTGTTGTCCCAAACATTGATTATGACAACCTTTTTGCATTCATCCACAAACTTTGCTAAACATAGCCCTTGTGTGTTTGACTGTATTTCTGAAAAGTATACACCAGACAGGAGGGGTCCCAGGACTGAGCCATGGGGGACAGCAGTTGTTACCAGCTTGAACAGGAGACCACAATTCTTACCTTGTGGGATCTATCTGTGCCCCAGTTGGCAATTCATCAGATAACATACGTGTTTATGCACAGGTTGTTGATTTTGTGGATACGACATATGTGTGGGATGTGGAAAAGGGCTTTTCAAGGTGTATGTAGGCCAAGTGGAGCTCATTTCATTGATGTATGTCCTGGGTGACTGCCTTGAAAACTTTCTAGCAGGTTTAGGAACCAGGATCTGCCCCTGACCAAACCACAATGGGTAGGGTTGGGTGTTTGTAGGCTCCCAATAGCTCTGTTTATGAGTTCCATAATGATGGACTCCACGGCCTTGTAGATCAGGCTTATTAGGCTTATATATAGTTCCCATGGTCTGTTGTGCACCGACACTTGTGGAGTGTGCCAAACGTTGCTGTAACCCATTCAACAGTTTCATATCCTATACTGAGGGTGAGTCTCAACAGACTGTTCAGGTGCAGGGTCTGTTTGTTTTGGAGTTCACATATGACACAGCCAGGAAACCATGTCATCCCATAGATGCTGTGTTTTTATGTTTGGATAGAGCTGTTTAACCACTGTATATGTGATTTCTGGGTTTTCACAATCTCCAGGTATGGTAATGCGCCATTTTGTCAGTGAGAGGGGGGTAAATATGTATGAACCTGTCTGACAAGATGTTGGCAATGTCAGTCATGTACATATATTCATTTACACTTTGCACTGACTCAGAACATATATGAGTTTACATTGATATTTATGATATAGCGAAAGAAAGCTTCATGGTTCTCTATGGACTCTTTGGTAATATTTTTGCCAGAACATGGCTTGGATAATGTTAGGAGTGCTCATTGTTTCTTGATGATACTGATCGGAGATTTATTAATCTTCTTTGCCTTTTCACTTTCTTTGAACAACTTAAGTGCTTGTAGTACATAGTTTGATTATGACAGGGGTCCAATATATTATATGGGTCTGTTTTCATAACACTGTGTGTGCAAGGCAGGATTGGTGAATTGTGACACGTGTCTGGAGTAAGAACTGCAACTGCCAGATATGTGTGGCCCACTACTGTACTCAGACATGGCCTAAGTGTGTGAGCATGCCCAGTATGACCTTTCAGTATGTTGTTGACTGACATTTTCTTCGTTTGTTTAAGTGTGTGAGCATGCCCAGTATGACCTTTCAGTATGTTGCTGACTGAAATTTGCTAAATTTGTTTAAATGTGTGAGCATGCCCACTATGGGCATATATACTATATGTGTGTGAAAAATCAAGTTGGTTTTTAGTTCAGGCCTCACCTTTGTGTTGTACATTGGCAGGAAGCACGCTGTGCCTGCAGGGCTTCCATGACTCAATTTGCATAGACTTATCAACATTTCTACATAAAGGAGGGACAGCTATTATTTGTACATTTCTACCTGGGGGGGCACACCTGATTGTTACTGTGGGTGTACATAGGATGAGGGGTACACCTGACACTTATACACATTTGCTAGGCCAGCACTGCTATGCTAGGTACTCCATTTCAGTCTGTACTGATGCCTATCGTACTGGCTTGAGGCATGCCACTGTACTACAGACCTTAGCTTCCAATTAAAAGCATATTAGTTTGTGACTTCATAGCCTATCCAACTCACATCACACTGCCTGGCCTGCTGTTATCTGTCTGCATAGGCCTGGGAGGAGGTTACTCATATGCCTCTTCAGAGGGCAGGATACAGCATTTGTTTGTGTTTGCGTTTGTCTACAATTGTCCTGCTGGCTGTGACTGTTAGGTATGTGCCCCCCCCCAACTGGTATGTGTGAGTGACTTAAGTTGTGTCTGTGCCAGTGAAATGCTGTCATGGCTTAGTAGTTCAGTACTGTAACTATAGTGCACAATATCCTGAGTTCGAGCCCTGTCACTGCTTTTTATTTTCCTGCTGGGCAGACCAGACTGGTTAAGGAACAGTAAATAGGTTCATGGATTAGAACTAGGCTAACTGCCCTTGTGAGCTATTTTAAGCCTAGCCAATTATCCCTTGTGAGACTCAAACCCTGCACATTGTGTTTATAAAGCAAACACCTTAGCCATTAGGCCACCCTCCCAACCACAAGCAGGTGTGAGCGTGTTTACCCGACTTTGCTCGACTTTGCCCAATGTTGCCCAACTTTGCCCGACATTGCCCGACGTTCTGCTGATTAGTGCAGTGCACAGCTATGCCCAATTGTATTTAAATATGCTCAAGACTGGTAAATTTTGCTTAGCAGTGCTTTATATTGCTTAAAATAGGGACTCATGCCTCAGGTGGTGCTGCAGGGCTGCCTATGTCAGATGCACATATTATACTCCCTATACATGTTTGAAAACAGATAGTGTCAAGTTAGGCATCCCTTTTACTGTATGTGCGAGTCAGAGAGAGGTGTCATTTCCAGGGTTCCTACTGAGTCAGTGTATGTGCTATGTGTTGCCTCTTTGCCAAGGCCAGGAAATACTGGGCATGCCTCCTTCTGCCTACTGGGGCAGGATCAGGTTGTTCCTCCTCCAAGTCATGCTGTGCCTGTGCAGGCCTTGGCAATGGTAGGGGGCTTTTTGGCCCTGCCCCATGTTGTTCCTGCTGCAGCTGTTTCTGCAGGATCATATTGTGTAGCATGGCACATACCATGAAAATTTGGGTACATGTAGTTGGTGAGTACTGCAAGGCTCCAACAGATGTGTCCAGGCACTGGAACCATGACCTGAGCATCCCAAAAACACGTTCAGTTATGTTTCTTGTTTGTGCGTGTGCCTCATTATGGAGTTCTTGTTCGGGTGTGTCTGCATTTCTGATGGGTGTCATCAGCCACAGCTCCAGTGCGTATCCAGCATCCCCCACTAGGTGACCATCAGGGATGTCCCCACTGGCAAATCTCTGGTACAGCTGTGTCAGATGCCAGATATGGGAATCGTGATAACTTCCAGGGCAGCCAGCACACACATTCATTATTATGCCCTGGGCATCACGCACAACCTAGCAGTTGATGGAGGGGAAGCCCATACGGTTAATTTAGACCCTACCCCACTTACCGGGTGGTGCTTTGATGTGTATGTGCGTGCAGTCTATTGCACCCACTACCTTAGGGTATTCTGCTATTTGGTGGAAAAGATGCATATTGCTGGCCAATGCCTCATGGGAATTGGGAAAATATACGTGCTCACGGACATGTGCTGACATGGCATCCAGGAACTGGTGCAGTACCCTGGATGCTGATGCCTGTGAAATCCCCCTCATATCACCAGTTGGTCTCTGGAAGGTACCTGTAGCTAGTATTCTTAGGCCAACACATACCTTGGTATCCACTAGGATGGGTTCCCCTTTGTTGGTTTTGTGTATGAGGCTTGGCCTGCACAGCTCAACAATTTGCTGCAGGAGGTCTCTGTCCACCCTATAGTGCTCCACTATCTCCAGCTCATGTAGCCCCTGGTAGGTTACCCTGGGTCTGTACACTCTTCTCCATCTCCTCACTGTGGGTTGCTCAGCACCATTCACAGCATCACCACCCTCAGCACCTTGCACATGTTGGTTTTCGATAGCAAGAGCAGCCCCTAACATTTTGTCTGACTTTAAAGTTTTTAAGCTTTCCCTCTTTGTATACTGCAGTGTTGCAGAGTTCTTTGGAAAAAACAGGGAAGAATGCTGTTTTCAGAGTTTAAAGTGCTGGGCTGGGCTAGTCTGCTACTTGTGTAATTGGCTGATTCTGATATATTTCATCTGGCAGCTCTGCTAGTTCTCCTTGGTTAACTTCCTACTACTTCTTTCCTTCCTTTTCCCTTCCTGTTTCTGCCCAGGGCAGCGCTGCATAAACAAGCGCACATGCATGCACATGCTGTGTGCACGTTTGCAAGAAATGTCAGATATATTCATGGCGTACACCTTTGGTTTCTGGTTTTCAAAAAGGACAGCTGTAGACACTCCTCTTGCAATCCTGAGCAACTCAGGGCAAACACAAGACACTGTGCTCCAATAAGCTTACAGCCTTTCTGACACACCCCCTCATGATGTTACCTATATTCTACTCTACTACTCACCTACTCCTACACTTATACTCTTGGGACATGGCTCACATGCTGGGGAAAATTGGGATTCACTATCCTTATCCTCATTTGCATAGGATCGCCTACTAATGCATGGTTACATCTCTCACACTGAGCTTCCCCCACTTAGCAACCACTACTCAGTGGCCATGTTGTCTTCAGCCTGCCATTCACCTGCATGGCAGGATAAGCTTTTTAGTGAAAATAAACTATTAAAACAGAACCCCAACAGCCAGGCTGAATACTTTAAATGTAAAAGGTTTATTATTAAACTCCACACATTTTTCGTCACTCTGATAGAGCAACTTCTTCAGAAGAAAAAAACTAGTTACAAAAGTTGCAGTTTAAAAACCCAGCATACATTGTCACATGATATTAAGAACCTATCAGCTCTACTTGTTATTTAAACACATACTACACTAAAACAGTAGATACTAACTCAAAAAAAAATGGTTTATAAAAAACTTAGGTTAAAAAAATTATAATGCAACTTGTA
Source organism: Protopterus annectens (assembly GCF_019279795.1). NCBI lineage: Eukaryota > Metazoa > Chordata > Ceratodontiformes > Protopteridae > Protopterus > Protopterus annectens. The sequence continues at coordinate 206,686,857 of NC_056742.1, forward strand.
AACAGTTCAATCACCTAGATAACATTCAGAAAGCAGGGTGAAAATGTCGGTACTGCACCTATAAAAGCTTTTAAATGCTTGACCCAAATGGGAATGCATGCTGAGTATTTATTTATTACCTAATTAAGCTTTTCAACTTTAGTAGGCAAGAGATGTTACAATTTTCATTCAAGCCTGGACATGAGAAAGCATTCAATGCTAGTTGCCATTCTAATTCACGTTTTTCAAGTAATAAACTACTTGGGCCCCCTCTAATATCTGGCACTATTTGGTCAATGTTTTGAAAATAAAATGTATGGCCATTACCTGAAGATGAATGCCTAGCTAATGCGTTTTTGCTTTTATTTTTGTCTGTTGCATAAATATGTTCATAAATTCTTTCACATACCTTCCGGTCAGTTTTACCACTGTAAAACACTGGGAAGCTGTTACACTTTGCTATATATATTACACCTTTGGATTCACAATTCAATTTTGATTTTATAGTGTACTTGTTATTATTCCTGACTACAAATGAATTACCAATCTTGATATACTTACACATCCTGCAAGCTCCACATGTAAACATGCCTAGGGTTCTCCCACTAGGTTTGGTAATTCTAGTTTCTAAAAGGGTTTTCAGGTTGGGGCTCCTTCTATAGACAATTTTAGGTAAGTTACCCAACCTATCCATTATTAAATTGCCTTTATACAAGAAAAAACCTTTCTTATATAAAATCAACTTTACTTGTTCACTATTGTTATTAAAAGTCATGATGAAACTCACATTATAGGTGGAACACTGGTTGTTCTGACCACTCACTTCTTGGACAAGTTCACTGTTTTGCATGTGAGCATTAATAGTTGTTACTTGAGGGGTAGTATTATTGGACATAAAATTGACACTAGAATTGACAACTTCAGAAGGAACTAATTTGATAGTCCCATTTATATCCTCCTTTAATAAAAGGGGTTTAAAATAACGTTTGCATTGGATTTCTCCCATCAGAGATTCTATCAAAGTGGCTGGATACCCACGTTTATGGAACATATCTCCCAAAAGGTGACATTCATCTATAAAGTCACTATCTAGTGAACACATTCTTGCTGCCCTAATAAGTTGACTTTTCACTATTGATCTTTTTTATGTAAATGGGTCGACACTAATATAGTGCAAAAAGAATTGCAGTAAGTAGATTTCCTGAAAACTTTTGAAAATAATCTCTTGTTTATTTGATCTTTAACCAACTTAACATCAAGATAGTCAATACTGTTAGTATTAAAGTTGAATGTAAACTTGAAAAACCCAGTTGTAGAATTAAGGTATTGCACAAGTTGGTATGCTTGATTCATATCACCTTTAAAGATGATACAAATATCTAAAAATCTAGTATAGTAAATTAAAGAAGTATTATACTCAGGATTGCTAAGAAAAAATGTTTTCTCACAGTAGGCCATGACAAGGTTAGCCAAACTAGCCCCGCAAGGTGAACCCATGGCCACACCTTGCTTTTGTAAATAATATTGACCATTAAACATAAAGAAATTATTAGTAAGAATAATGTCAATAAGTTCCGTAACCAAATCAATTTCCACTACTGGTGCATTTTTACCCTTCAATATGAGAGCTATCCATTCTATTGCTTCTAAATGAAGAATATATGTATACAAATTGACTACATCTATAGTCAAAAAATTATTCTCCTGTTTGAATTCTAGGTCATTTTCCTGTTTGAATTCTAGGTCATTATGTCATGGCCTACTGGGAGAAAAAAATTTTGCTTAACAATCCTGAGTATATTATAGGTTCATAGGTTCATAGGTTCATACTAGGCTATCTGCCCGAGGGCATTTACAAGCCTAGCCCATCGTTTTGTGGCTTACGCCACCCATTTAGTATGGGGAACTATACCCATTATTTTGCTGTGCCTCTGTTGAGCAGTGACACTGAGGTAATCCCTGGGGTATATCTGCGATCTCCCATCCATTGGTCAAGATTTCTCTTGAACAAGGCCAGCGAGGTGCTCTGCCTCACATGTACCGGGATTTTGTTCCACAGCATAGGAGTCTTTGGGTGATGAATCTATCCCTCCAGCACATCCTATTAATAGCCGTGTCGAGGTTTAAGTCTCCGCCCTTGTGGCTCTGATGGATCTAGATTTTTGAGGTGAAGCATATTCATCAAATCTGGGTTTGACATGGCCTTGTATGTTAGGCAAAGGTCACCTCTGAGCAAGCGGTGGCGACTGAATAGAGCTGGAGTTCTTTCAGTCGGGCAGCATAGGACAGATTTTGAGACCCTTTATCCTTTTGGTGAGGAACTTTTGTGGCCTCTCCAGCTGCTGCAAGTGTCGGGTCAGATACATCCCGAATAGGGCATTGTACTCAATCATTGGTCTGATGAGTGATGAGTAAAGGGAGACTATGACCTCCCTTGATCTAGATGAGAATCCCTTCATGATAAGGTGGGCAATGTAGAAGGTCTTCCTAACTACTTTAGCTACATGGGTGTCGAATGACAGACTACTATCAACCTGGGTCCCCAGGTCCCTGATAACTTCTTCTGTGCTCAGTGGATTGCCACCTATTTGGTAGCTAGGGTAACCTTGTTTTTCCCAAAGGGTATGACTATGCATTTTTAGCATTTAACTTCAGGCCGTGGCTCTGGCACCAGTTATCCGCTTCTGTGAGACCCTTCTGAAGGATATCTGTGTCAGATGTGTTTTCTACTATGGCGCCCAGTTTGCAGTCATCTGCAAACTTTGTCAGCCATAACCCTCCTGTGTTTGCTTGTACTTGAAAAGTAGATGCCAAACAAGAGTGGGCCCAGGACTGAGCCCTGTGGGACACCACTTGTGACAGGCTTTGAGTCTGACATGGCGCCAGCAACTCTGACCCTGTGGGTTCTGTCACTCAGCCAGTTTGCAACCCATCTTGTGATGTATGGGTTAACATTTAAGCTGATGAGTTTTCAATGATACCCGAGTGGGGTATTGTATTGAAGGCCTTAGCCAGATCGAGGTAGGCTGTATGGACTGCCTTTCCTCGCCAATGGCTTTGGTGACTGTTTCAAGAAGTCAACCAAGTTTAAAAGGCATGATCTGCCTTTGACAAAGCCAAACTGGGTTGGATCCAAAGTCTGCAAATTCCCTATGTCTTTATTTATGAGGTCCATTATGATCCTCTCCATGGCTTTGCAGATAAGGCTTGTCAAGCTAATGGACGGTAATTTCCAGGGTCGGTGGAGGCACCGCCTTTGTGAAGTGGGACCACAGTTGCAGTGCGCCACGCCCTGGGTACGTATCCAGAGGTAAGACTTTGATTAAACAGCTGTCCTAGCTGTGGGTTTAATTCCTCATTGAGTTCGTGGAGCACACAGCCGGGACACCATCAGGTCCCATGGATGCTGTGTTTTTGCTTTGGAGAGAGCAGTTCTCACTTGGGCTGGAGATGTTTGGGGGCTGCAATTGTTTGGTATAGATATCTCTCCTTTGGGGAGGGGAGAAGTTTGCACTGAACCTGTCAGCCAGTATGTTGGCAATGTCTGTAGGATCAGTAATCTTCACATCATTTTGAACTAGTTCTGAGCATATCTGGGAGTTTCCTCCTAGGTTTCTAACATAGCTAAAGAAGGCCTTATGATTGTCTTTTGAGTCTTTAGCTATTTTTCTCTCGAAATTTGCTTTGGATGATTTTATGAGAGCTCTTAATTTTTTACTTATAGTGATCAAGGGTGTCTTACCTTTTAAGGATTTTGCTCTATCTTGTAGTAGCTTCCTCCTTTTATTGTAGAGTTTGTTTATGGCTGGGGTCCACCAGACTGGACGCTTGCCTTTGGTACTAAGAGTCTTTGTTTTGTTTGGGATTGCCTTATCCATGCAGTCCTGCAGGTGCTGGTAGAAGGTGTTTGTAAGTGATTCAGCGGCTTGAGTACTGTTTTCCGCTGGCTCGGGGGCCTTAAAGGAGACCACACTAGTCTTTAGAAGTGTGAAGTCGGCTTTTGAGAAGTTCTTTACTGTGGTCTTTTTTATTTCAGGTGGGGGTGGGATGAGGACCTCCAGCGAGATTAGTTTGTGATCTGATCTCACCAGTGAGGGGTATACTTCTGGTGTTGAACATTGTGCTCCCATGTTCGTGATGATGAGATCAAGTATGTTATCTCCTCTTGTGGGATGGTGACTAGTTGTTCCATGGCATTTGAGTTTATGAATTCCAGGAACTTTTGGGCTAGGGTGTTTGGGCTTGAGTAGTGTTCCCAGTCTATATTAGGGTAATTGAAGTCACCTAGTATGATGGTGTTTGGTGATACATTTATCCCTCTAGTGTTTTCAGGAAGGCCATGTGAGGTTCCTGAGTTTGTGAGGGTGGCCTGTAACATACTACAATTTGCAGAGCAGTCTTGCCTATGGTTAATTGCACCTGGATGGTCTCCGATGCATCGTGCGTTGCCACCAGTCTTGAGGTGTGGGTGTCCTTGATGAATATGGATACCCCCCCTCCTTTCTTGGTATTGTCCGGATTTTGGGGCCAGAACGCATGATATGAGGTAAAACCTGATAGTGCTGGGGTGCTCTCAGGAGCCTTGAACCAGGTTTCTGTCACAGCACAGACATCGATGTTCTCCATACTGAGAAGGGCCTTGAGTGCGTGCATTTTGAGATTTAGACTTCTGGCATTGAGCAGCATTACCCTTAGTTTTTTCCTTTTTTGTGTTCTAGGGTGGTAGGTTTAGAATTTGAGCCTTGCCTAAAAAAGGCACTATGGGGTGGCAAGAGCCTTTGCCAATATCCGGAATCCCAGGGGTGACAGGTGCAAGCCGTCCCTTGCGAAGCAGCGTGGCTTGTCCAGCATGTCATCCCAGGCAGACAGATACTGGATCCCATTTGAATGACACCAGTGTTTAAGCCAATTGTTAAAGCTGATCATCTTATCTCTGTATTGTGGCATCACTCTTGGTGAAGGTAGGATACTGCTCAAGGTCAGGGTCATACCTGCCTGGGCTACATAATCAGAGAGCTCCTCAATGTCTCTTTTCATGTAGTCCAAGGAGGTACGTCTCAGGTCGCTTACACCAGCGTGGACAATGACTGAGTCATATTTGTACTTGCAGTTGAGAGACCTGAGTGCTTGCTATGTGGCGGATTCTAGCCTGACAGGCAGCTTACTGTGACCTTCTCCTTACTCAGTCTGGTGAGCGGGCGTCAGTGTGTCTGACTATGGAGTCACCAATGACTAGTGTGTCTGGCATTGTGTTTGGCCTTAAGGGCTGTGACTGTTTGACACTCTGACTGTGAGGTCTATGTGTTGCAGGTGTTGTGTTCTGAGGTGGTGGTTGTTTGGGTGTCTGCTTTGGTGGCCTCTGCTGTTTTGGTAGATTTTTGATCAGAGCCTCCAGTATGTCTTTGTGTGTTTATGTGTATGATTTGAGGTTGTAATGGTGCTATGTGAGACTGGGTCTATAGTGTGTGTGGTAACCTTCTCCTCCTGACTGGTCTTGCCAGTCCTGTGTTGAGAGAGCTCAGCCTCCAGTTTGGCCGTATAGTTGCATCTCTCGCATGTATTTGTGTTTTGTGGGAGGAGGAGAGGGTTGTCTGTGTACATGAGGCAATTGTAACATTGCCTCAGTATTCCCAGGTTCACCAGCTGAGCAGGAGAGGACACTAGCAACTGATCCCTCGACATGCTAGAAGGATAGACAAAAACTTTAAAAAGATTCAGGGGACGTGGGTGACCGAGAAATGGGGGTTACCTTTTGGGGTACTATCTATGACAAGAGTGCCGTATCAAGGTAATAAGTACTGTAGGAGCAAGTGCTAGGTTTAACAGATAGAGAATAGTCTACTTGGAGTCAAGTGGAGATGATCTTTTAGTTATAGGAAACGCTGATTAGATCAGTAGTATAGTTCGAGGAAGGTAGTTTTAAGGGAAAATTTGAAGAGTGGACTTTAGGTAGCCGAATAGTTTAAATCTGCCTAACGGCTGCCCTAGTGTGCAACAGTGGCAGCTCACAGCTAACGTTTACCGTGTTTTATACCAGGGGCTGGAAAAGCTAGAAACTGGCCCAAAACGACCAATAAACTACTAGTTACTGGCTGAAACCTCACAAAACTGGACAAAAGGCAGCTCAATGCTTCCCACTCCCACTGGTAAGCAAGGTAACTTCCTCTCCCCAAATAAGGCAAGGAAACAGTACACAGGAACTACAACCAAAGCCCAGGAATCAGCAACTCTGAAACTGGACTAAACTAGTAAAGCAGGAAAAACAGGAGATATTTTTTCTTTTTTTTTCTTTTTTTCACAAAACAGGCAGAAACAGGTACAGCAAACACTTATAAATGCTATGAATCAGCTACTACAGCTTACACAGAAGAATTTGCTACAAATACAGTCAAATAGTAACAAACAAGGATTCCAAGTGCAATATTAAGTTAAATGCAGTAAAAACAGCTTCAATGTAACAGAAAGGCAGGCGAAATACAGTCGCTAGGTATTCAGATGTTGAAAGCAACAAAAATTATACTTAGTATCAAGAAAAGTCGCTTATTCAGCTCTCTGCAGCCTGGATTACTCTGCTGGCCCACGTGGAGTCTGTGCTGAGTAGGTACAAGCTGAAAACGTGTTTACGCTTTTATACCAGGGGCTGGAAAAAGCTAGAAACTGGCCCAAAACGACCAATAAACTACTAGTTACTGGCTGAAACCTCACAAAACTGGACAAAAGGCAGCTCAATGCTTCCCACTCCCACTGGTAAGCAAGGTAACTTCCTCTCCCCCAAATAAGGCAAGGAGACAGTACACAGGAACTACAACCAGAGCCCAGGAATCAGCAACTCTGAAACTGGACTAAACTAGTAAAGCAGGAAAAACAAGAGATATTTTTTTTTTTTTTTTTCTTTTTTTTTCACAAAACAGGCAGAAACAGGTACAGCAAACACTTATAAATGCTATGAATCAGCTACTACAGCTTACACAGAAGAATTTGCTACAAATACCTCTTTAATTTACTATACTAGATTTTTAGATGTTATTTTTATCATCTTTAAAGGTGATATGAATCAAGCAAACCAACTTGTGCAATACCTTAATTCTACAACTGGGTTTTTCAAGTTTACATTCAACTTTAGTACTAACAGTATGGACTATCTTGATGTTAAGTTGGTTAAAGATCAAATAAACATGAGATTAGTTTCAAAAATTTTCAGGAAATCTACTTACTGCAATTCTTTCTTGCACTATACTAGTGCCCACCCATTCACACAAAAAAGATCAATAGTGAAAAGTCAACTTATTAGGGCAGCAAGAATGTGTTCACTAGATAGTGACTTTATAGATGAATGCCACCTTTTGGCAGATATGATTCATAAACGTGGGCATCCAGCCACTTTGATTGAATCTCTGATGGAAGAAATCCAACAGAAATGTATTACTGGTTATTTTAAACCCATTTTATTAAAGGAGGATATAGATGGGACTATCAAATTAGTTCCTTCTGAAGTTTTCAATTCTGGTGTCAATTTTATGTCCAGTAATACTACCCCTCAAGTAACAACTATTAACACTCACATGCAGGACAGTGGACTTGTCCAAGAAGTGAGTGGTCAGAACAACCAGTGTTCCACCTATAATGTGAGTTTCATCACAACCTTTAATAACAATAGTGAACAAGTAAAGTTGATTTTATATAAGAACTCTTTTTTCTTGTACAAAGACAATTTAATAATGGATAGGTTGGGTAACTTACCTAAAATTGTCAATAGAAGGAGTCCCAACCTGAAAAACCTTTTAGAAAGTAGACTTACCAAACCTAGTGGGAGAACCCTAGGCATATTTACATGTGGAGCTTGCAGGATGTGTAAGTATATCAAGATTGGTAATTCATTTGTAGTCGAGAATAATAACAAGTACACTATAAAACCAAAATTGAATTGTGAATCCAAGGGAGTAATATATATAGCAAAGTGTAACAGGTGTTCCGGCGTTTTACATTGGTAAAACTGACCGGAAGGTACGTGAAAGAATTTATGAACATATTTATGCAATAGACAAAAATAAAAGTGAAAACGCTTTAGCTAGGCATTCATCTTCAAGTAATGGCCATACATTTTATTTTCAAGCCATTGACCAAATAATGTCAGATATTAGAGGGGGCCCAAGTAGTTTATTACTTGAAGAATGTGAATTAGAATGGCAACTAGCATTGACTGCTTTCTCATATCCAGGCTTGAATGAAAATTGTAACATCTCTTGCCTACTAAAGTTAAAAAGCTTAAGTAGGTAATAAATAAATACTCAGCACACATTCCCATTTGGGCCAAGCGTTTAAAAGCTTTTATAGGTGCAGTACTGACTTTTTTACCCTGCTATCTGAATGTTATCTAGGTGATTGAGCCATTTACAAGTTGTATTATAATTTTTTTAACCTAATAATTTTTTTATAAACCATTTTTTGAGTTAATATTTACTGTTTTAGTCTGGTATGTGTTTAAATAACAAGTAAAGCTGATAGGTTCTTAATATCATGTGACAATATATGCCAGGTTTTTAAACTGCAACTTTTGTAACTAGTTTTTTTCTTCTGAAGAAGTTGCTCTATCAGAGTGACGAAAAACTTGTGGAGTTTAATAATAAACCTTTTACGTTTAAAGTATCTTGCCTGGCTGTTGGGGTTCTGTTTTAATAGTTTGTTTTGCTGCTGTCTTGCCTTTACTTGGTGTGTGAGTTTTTAATGAAAATGCCTATTTTTGGCTAATTTTAAATTATTTTCTTGTTTTTAAAGCGCCGCACGTTTCCGCGGTGCTGCACTACGCTTAAACATCGGAGATCGGGGAAAAAAGTTAGATTTTAATAATTTTAAACATTTATAAATGCCAATGGCCTTATATTTGGCCATTGGCATGCTTCCTCAACTGTATGCATCTTTTATTTTGAGCTGTCATAGCTTCATTTAGCTATTTGCAGAACAGTACTCCATTACCAATGGAGTACATTTCTGCAGATAACACTAATCTTCCAAGGACAGGTTAGTGTTTCCTGGATTGCAAATTTACCTCATTTGCATAGCTTTCAGCAGCAAATGAGGTAATTTGCATATCATGACGCTGTCCGTGCAAGAGTAGCTTTAGCAGCTCTTGTGCACGCCCCTGCTGGCTGTACCTGGATCGCACGGCAGACATATTGCCTCTGTGAGCTCCTACACTCTTCTTGCACTCCATGCAAGCTTTCGTAAATCCGGCCCAAAGTAATGCTCTTTAGCATTTGCACTTTAAGAATGTCTGGAATTACTTTACTGGTAGATTACTAGCCACTTTTTAAACAAGGTTTATTGAGGTGGAAGAACCTATTTGAATTGTCAAAACACCTAAAGCATCCAGTATCTGTTCCAAGAGTTTCTTCAGGGTGGGATACCAAAAGAGTAGAATTCAGCAGTATTTTACCTATGATAAATATAACTGCATGGGACAAATTATTAGTAAAGCAAGATCATATTTCTGTCACTAATAAAGATAAAGTGTGGATTTAGACATTAAAAGCTTTAATATAATGCCCACAAGGAGTAAACGCTCCCACCAAAAGAGCCACGCATAAGAGTATAAAACAAAACAAGTATGGTAGGACCGATGCACCAAAAGCTCATCTAACATCCTCAGAACTTCAGTAGTCCAATTATACCAGCATAGAAACACTGTAGTGAAGCAAAAACGACTCGTTCAGTTCAAGGACGATTTCTATCAAAATAATAAACAGATGCAGGTGAAGCAAAAATGACTCGTTCAGTTCAAGGACGATTTTTATTAAAATACTAAACAGATGCAGGTTAGCGCTTTCACCATACGGCTTCTTGAGACCTATTAACATTCCAAAACTCATCCAGTTTAAATCAGAAAACTGGCGGGAAAAACTTTCACTCTTAAAGTGCCAACTCTGAAACAAAAACAGATGTGGTCTATTTAGCTTGCTGTGACACCTGTAACATGCTTTATATAGGGAAAACTAACAGGTGTCTAAGAGATAGGATGCGTGAACATATGTATACTCTATAGAGATAGTTTGTTGTTTTATATAAATAGATATAGATATATATATTTTCTATATAACCATATTACTATAGGTTTGAGTAAATATGAATGTATATAAATAGGCTGTGGTAATAGGTTTTAAGCACATATATTTTTTATTATTTATTTTTTAATATGCAATATATATTAAATAAAGATACACATACAAGGGCTTGTAATCATGACTTTATGTATTAGAGAAGTTGTTTATATGTTTTTGTTTCAGAGATGGCACTTTAAGAGTGAAAGTTTTTTCCCGCCAGTTTTCTAATTTAAACTGGATGAGCTTTGGAATGTTAATAGGTCTGAAGAAGCTGTATGGTGAAAGCGCTAACCTGCATTTGTTTATTATTTTAATAAAAATCGTCCTTGAACTGAACGAGTCATTTTTGCTTCACCTGCATCTGTTTATTATTTTGATAAAAATCGTCCTTGAGCTGAACAAGTCGTTTTTGCTTTTCTACAGTGTTTCTATGCTGGTATAATTGGACTACTGAAGTTCTGAGGACATTAGATGAGCTTTTTGGTGGATCTACTGTGTTTCGCTCCTAACATACTTGTTTTGTATTAAAAGCTTTAAGACTTAAGTTTAACAGCTTGCACACTTCAGCATTTTTTTTTTCTTTTTGCAAATCTATGGGCTTCCAGTGTTTGACCTAAATAGTACCAGATTATTGAGCTAAAGATTTGATGAAGTCTACCAACATTGTCACTTATAACGTCACTTGAGATTGGGGTACTTTCTTGACATTTAGCCAGACTCTTACTAGGTCATGACTCCCCTATGTGACTTTAATAAAGCTTTGGTAATTTTAGGAGTCAAATTTAGTTATAATCTTTATTAGTTGCTTGGGAAATACGTTGTTCTGCAAAAAAATGTTAATTTCTAATTGTAGTTAAAAAGTATGTATATAGTTAATAAGATTCAAGACATCCTTCTGCTGCTTAAGAAATATTAAGACCTTTAATATTTTGTTGTGGAAAAGTATTTGAATCATCACTTTTGAAAAAAAAAAAAAAAGTATGTGAACTATTGTCCTGGTTTTACAGAATTTTCAAAATTATTTTGTCACAGCATCAATCCCAAGCAGATTCCCTGAATTCAGTTTTAATAAAGTTTCATGGGCTTACTGCAGAGTTACAGCATGAAAAAGTCTGATGCTGATTCAGATGAGAAAATTAATGAAACCATACAAATATGGAGGAATTCCTTCACTTCAGGAGATCGTAGGTTGCATTGTCATTCAATATATACTTCTGATATGTCCTCGTCAGCACTCCATTGATTATAAATGGATTTTCAATATTACTGACCCTGTCATTCCTTTACAATTGCAATTTCTAGCTCGCTTACACCATTTTGCCAGAAATTCCTGAATGTTAATCATTTTAACCCTCCTTAAAAAAAATTAAATATACCCAGTTTTAATTTATTTTCATAAACTGCTGCATTTTAATTTCTTTTTGGTTTCATTAACATTTATATTACAGATGGCATCTTTGCCCCACTGCTTTTTTTTTCAAATTTTGAGGCCATTATTGTAATTAGTCTTGGATTTACCTATGAGCCTATCAGCTTTTTTGGGCCATTTGATCTCAAATTAACTTGTCCCATTTGACTTGTGGATGTGTGGCATTTCCATTAGGGCAGGGTCCGAAAGTGCTCTGTAGGCTATGCAAAAGTTGCCTCTCAGCAGCCTATATCATACAGAGTACAGTGACAGGGCCTTCAATCTGTCCATGTAGGTCATGTGTTGAGGACCCTAAATTTTCTTAATGAGAAATGTCTGGGGTCTCTCTAGCTGCTGCAGGTGTCTAGTGAGGTACATACAGAAGGCAGCATTGTACTCTATTAGCGGTCTGATGAGGGATGGGTACAGGGGAATTATAACATCCTTAGATGTGGATGTGATGCCCTTACTTAGGAGATATGCAACATAGAAGGCCTTCCTTACCACTGTGTATACATGGTGATCAAAGTTAAGGTTGATATCAACCTGTGTTCCCACATCTCTCATCACAGGGTTTTCGCTAAGAGGACTACTGTTAATATTGTAATTTGCACTGACTTCCCCTTTGCTGAAAGAGATGATAACACATGTTGTGTTTAGTTTAAATCTGTGGCTTTGGCACCAATCATTAGTCTGTGTAAGCCCTTTTTGTAGTATGTCAGCATTGTTGGGGGACTCAATTATTGTACCCAGTTTGCAGTCATCAGCGAACTTGGTAAGCCACAGGCCATCTATTTTCACCTGACATTTTGAGAAATATATTCCAAACAGTTTGGGCCCCAGCACAGATCCTTGTGGTACACTACTGGTAACTGCTCTGCTGGTAGAGGTGGAATCCCCAACTTTGACTGTATGCATTCTGTCAGTGAGCCAGTTGGATACCCATCTAGTGGCATATGTGTTAATTCCCAGATGGGTGAGTTTCTTAATGATGCCTAAGTGGGGATTATTTCAAAAGCCTTGGCTAAGTCAAGATAGGCTGTATGCACTGTTTTGCCTTCATCCAGGGCTTTGTTGCCATTCTTCACGAAGTCCACCAGGTACAATAAGCATGATCTACCCTTAACAAAGGAAAATTGGGTCAGGTCAAGAGTATGAAGGTCACCTATGTCTTTGTTGATAAGGTCCGTACTGATCCGTCTGGGTAGGCTTATGGGTCTATATTTCCCAATGGTTGATGGACACCCTTTGTGCAAGGGAATTGCTGTTGCTGTTTTCCACTCTGCTGGGACAAAGCCAGTACTTAGACTGTAGTTGAAGAGACTGCCAAGTGGTTCTGCTAGTTCCTGTTTTAGATCATTTTGTCGGCAGCCTGGGATGTTATCTGGTCCCATAGAGGCTGTGTTTTTGGCCATGGAGATTGTGATTATGACCTGCTCTTTGGAAATACTAGGTAGAGGACTGGTGACAGACATGCTTTGGGGTATGCCTGGTGGGCACAGGGGGGTAAAGTTTACACAAAATCTGTCTGCTACTAGGTAGGCAATGTCTTCAGGGTCAGTATGAGTGATACTGTCCAATAATAGTTAGGCATAAAGCTGGACCTTCCCTTTTAGATTTCTGATATAGCTAAAGAATAGCTTAGTTAGGGATGCTAGTTTAGTTTCATAATTGGCTTTAGAGGACTTTACAAGATATCTAATTTGCTTGCTCAAGCTGTGGAGTGTGTCCTTCCTCTGCTGAGTCAATTCCCTCTTATTCTTAGACATTAGTTTCTTTGTCTTGTTTTATAACTTATTTATGCTTGATGTCCACCAGAGTGTTTTTTTTTTTTTGTGTGAGGACCTTGTTTGATTTGTTCAGGTACAGCTAAGTGTATACATTTGTATAGGTGTTTATGCAAGGCATTTGTGTGAATCTCTTTACAGGAGTCATTGTTGACAGTGGTAGCAGGGATATGAAACTATTTATACCATCACTTAGGAGGCTACAGTTTGCTGTGGAGAAATGCTTCATTCTTTTTGCTGGGCGGGGGGGGGGGGTGTTCAGGTATGATAATTACTTCGAATGAGACTGATTTATGATCAGTCCTTACCAGGGAAGGCAACATATAGGGGATAGTGCACAGACCCCTATGTTGGTGAGTCTAAGTCTGGAACATTTTAGTCCCCTGTGGAAGTGCAAACTATGTTTTCTAGAGTATTTGTATTAACAAAGTCCGTGAACCTTAGGACAAGCGTGTTTGTGCTCATATATGACTCCCAGTCAATGGAATGATATTTGAAATCACCCATGACCAAGTTGTTTGGCTGTATAGTGAGTGAATCACGTAGGTCCAGGTAGGCAGAGTGGTTCTCGTGGTTCATGGTGGGGATCCTGTAGCTAACAATGATATGGAAAGGGGTTTTATCTAAATTTATTTGGACTTGGAGTACAGCTAAGGAGTTGGTACTGATTGACCAGTCTTAAGGTGTATTTTTCTTTAATGAAAATGGAAACACCTCTGCTTTGGTTCTTTCATGCTAGTTTTGAGGTCTGAATGTGTGGAAGATATTGTAGCCTTGCATGGCTGGTATTATCTCTGTGGTCTTGATCCATGTCTCTGTGCCTGCACAGACATCAGCATCTTCCAAGGTAAGCAGTGTTTCCAGTGAGTGCAGTTTCTAATTGAGACTCCTAGCATTAAGCAGCATAACCTTGAGTTTGTCTCTAGTGGATTTTTTTTACATCGGGAATTTTCTTGTTATGACATTGACTAAAAAAGGCACTATGATGGTGGAAGTACCTTTGTCAGTAACAGAAACCCAAGAGGTGACAGGTGAAGACCATCTCTGGCAAAGCAGCGAGATCTGTCAAACATGTCTTCCCAGGCTGACAGATACTGGATGCCCCTGGATTAACACCAGAAGCTAAGCCAATTGTTGTAGTCAATCATTTTTTGTTTGTATTGAGACATCATCCTGGGTGAAGGTAGAATGCTACTTAGAGTTATGGACATATCTGTCTGGGCCACATAATCTGAGAACTCAGTCATGTCTCTCTTTATATAGTTCAGTGAGGTAAGTCTGAAGTCATTCACTCCAACAGGGACTTTGACAGAGGCAAAATGGTACTTGTTTTTGAGAGAATTGAGTGTGTGCATGATCTGATGGATCCTGACACCTGACACACAGCTGACCATGACCTTCTCCTTGTCCAGCCTGGTAAGGGGAATATCTGTGTGTCTCACTATGGAGTCACCTATGACCAAGACATTTGATTTTGAGGTGTTTTGTCTTAGGGGCTTATTGGCTGAGACACTGTTGTGTGTATTATTATGTGTAGTGGATTCTGTTTGGTCTGCATATGTGCAGTAGGTTTGCACTTGGCAGGCCTCGGATCATTAGGTAGGCTTCTAGTGAGTACCTCCACGTATCTGGGTTTATGTGTTGTGAGCTTTTTATGTGTAAGAGGTGAAGTGTGTGTTCTGACAAACTGATATCTGATTTGTTGTTATGTGAGAGAATTGATTCTAAATTTTTAATATAGATACAGCTGTGTCACATGTTATATTTGTTTGATTTAGGAGTAACTGTCAGTATACATGAGGTGATTGCTACATTGCTTCAGGATGCTCATGTCAATCAGGCTGGATAGAGAAATGGTGGGAAACTGTCTGTCCATTATGGCAGGCATATACTGTAGTAATTAGTGGGGAGTGGACTAGAAGGACCAGGTTTTGCTATACGGCTAATAAAATGTGGCTATTCTATGGAGGACTAGGGGTAGAAAACAACATCAGTACTTCACAATGGACAAATGAGTTGCTTACAGAGCAGCAGTGCAATCTCTGACCACTTCTGGTAAACTGAGCACAAACTCAGGAAAACATGATGCTTAAATACAAGCAAAGTTAAACAATTTTAAGCAAAGTAACCAAAGGGAAAGCCCATGACTGAGCCTTATTATAGCAATCCCCAACTTATATAGGTCCTTGGATGCACACTTCTGCCACAAGGGTACAGGGGGGCCTTCTTAATGTAAGATGGCTGGTTGTAGTGTTCAAATGAAATTAAACAGTCTAGATTCAGCAAGCCCAGATCTAGCCTATGCTATAAAATGCAGAAGCACTAGAAATTCAAAGTGCAGAAAATTGCAGTCACAACAGCCCACAAAAAAAAAAAAAACAGTTTAAATAAAGTAGCAATTCAGTAGAATACTCCCACAAGAGTTTAGACGACACATCTCCCTAGTGTGAAATAACTGGTCTGGAACCCAATTGCTTAAACCAGAACAAAGACACTTAGAATAACAAGCACAATAAGCCTTCACCAGCAATTCCCAACTTAGAAAGGTGTAGGCTACACTGTCCTGCCACAGGAGTCTAGACCATAAATCTTCCTAATGCAAAATAACTGGTTTGGAGCCCAAATACAGAACCAGAACTAAGACACTTTCACAATAACAGACACAATAATCCTTCAGCCAGCAATCCCCACTTTAAAAGGGTGCATGTAGGCTATCTTCTCCTGCCACAGGAGTTTAGACTACAAATCTTCCTAAAGTAAAATAACTGTTTTGGAGCCCAAGTGCTTAAGCCAGAACAAAGACACTTAGAACATGCCCAATAAGCCTTCAACCAGCAATTCCCAATTTAGAAAGATGCAAGCTAACTCTCCTGCCAGAAGAGTGTATATTACAAACCTTCTTAAAGTAAAACAACCCCCCTGAAACCCAAGTGCTTAAACCAAAACTAAGAGGCTTAGAATAGCAGGTACAATTTAATCAGGCTATTAACAATCAGTAATAAATGCAGCATAATAAATGCATTTGAACACTTTTAAGAACAAGTGGCAAAAGCAAAATAAAGTAATAAAGTAGGAAGAAACACAAATATAGTAAAATCAGCTGAATAAAGTGCAATTTATTAAGTGGAAATACAGGAAACAGAAGAGAATTCAAGGTTAAGAAACTAGAGAGGTGGGCCTTCCCAACTGATCCCTCCATACACAGTAGAATGAGCTGATAAATGGGGCTTGGAGAAGTGTCCAAAATTAGATTTATAGTAGGGATGGACAACTCAAAAACTACCAAGTTTAAGAATATAACATTTGGGTGGGTGGGAAAAATAAAATGCAGACTAAGATCAGCAACATTCAGGCAGAATACAGTAAACAAGCCAAACAAGCACTCCAGCTAAATAGATGCCTCTAAATATTTCTAGGTTAATAAGGAATGCTATTTCTCAGCCACTCTCACTAATTAGCTGATGTTATACATTGTTTGCAAAGGAGCTCTTTGATAACTTTTCTATCTGATGCTAGCCAAGACATCTTAAAACTCCAAGTGAACAGACAACTTAAAACAAAACAAGTGTGAAAGTAACATCCCCCAATTTGATTTCCTGCATCCTATCTGTGAGCCAGTTGGCAATTCAGTGAGTGATGCAGGGGTTTATTCCTAGTTTATTTATAGTAAATTTATAATAGTTTATTTATGTGATGTGTGAGTGGGGAATTATATCAAAAGCTTTGACCAAGTTGAGGTATATGGTGTGTACCAATTTGTCTTCATCCATTGCTTTGGAGAGTTTAAAAAAAAAAACAGATTTAGTAAGTATGACCTGCCCTTGACAAATACAAACTGAGACAGGCCGCTATTTGAGGTCCTTTATGTCCTAATTGATTAGTTCCATGATATTTCTTTCAATGGTTTTGCTTATGAGGCTGGTCAGACTTACAGGTCTGTAATTGCCTGCATATGTGGAAAGTCCTCCCTTATGTAGGATAATGACAGTAGCTGTCCTCCATTCACTTGGTACAAAACCTGCCTAGAGGCTAAGGCTGAACAGTATTGTTAGGGGTGTGGCTAAATCATGCTTCATTCTATTTAACATGCATCCAAAGATATTGTCAAGACCCATCAATGCAGTATTATTAGCTTTTGACAGCACTTTTAGGGATTGGTCTTGTGTGATAGCTGGTGGTGAGCCATTTTCAGGTATATCTTAACTTTTTCTTTCATCTCCTCCTCCTCTCTCTCTCTTTTACTTGATCTTGTGGTTAAAGTAACCACCTTGTTTAACTTGATTTGAAGAACCTCCAATTAACCTGGATTCCCACCCCACTGTCTACATATTCCTCCCAGAATTGCTGTATATATTTACTTAGTCTCTTTGTTGAATGTGATTTTTTGAGCAGAAGCCAGTCAGATTTCTAATCCTTTCTCTGATTCACACCCCAGCCAGCATCAGGTCTAAGGGTGCATCATTAATGCTTATTAAGTTATATTTGTCTCCAAAGGATGAAGTATGAAAACAGACACTGGCAGTATGCAGGATATTGCAAATACCATGCTGGTCCATCTATCAGTGATGCAGCAAGCATACATTAACATACAACATCCACTCCCTATATATTTTAGTTATGACATCCATGAGACCCTTTATCATACAAGAAAAAAAAAACTGTGCACTTTTAATAGATATAACCTTTTGCTTATGTTGGAAGAAGTCCTTCCATCCATCCACATAAACAAGACCACTGTAAAAACTATAAAAAACAGAGAATATTATTAAATAATATGCAAGAATCTCAGGAAGCAGTATCTGTAAATTTTCCCATGTATTGTAGGATCTGTTAATTGCTCATAATAACCCCTCTATTAAAAATTGAAGGTACCCACAGAACTCCAAAAAGTTAGCAGCAAAACCCATTCTCAAGCTTCACATAGTCACTGATCAGCCAGGAAGTTGGCGCCACTATCCATGTAGCTTTTTGTACATCCAGATTCTTAATATCTCTAAATTCTGCTTTAGTTTGCTCCAGATCATTTGTAGAAATCATAAGGGAACTGAACTCCAAATGAGTAGTTTTGTAATCACCAAAAACAGCAAGCAGTGTTTATTAGTCAGCTGCAGTGGTGTCAAAAATAATTGACTGATATCCCACCATATTCTTATCTGTTATAGATCAAGGTAACCCCAGTTACTTTTTTATATATAAATGATTTTTTTTTCTGCAGAATCTAAGCTTCCTCTTGATCTTTTACTGCATTATGTTTCTGAAATAAGTCCTGGTTTCTTCCCCTTGTCAAAACATCAAGATGACTAACACAACAAGTATGAATAAGTCTGGCAGGAAATCTCAGCTGTATTGTGAATTACTTTTTTTCTCTCTCTATACAACTTTAAGTAGTTGGCTAAGATTTTTTTTTTAAAATAAAACAATGTGCTAAAGCCCAATGTGAGTTTTCTTTCATGGCCTGCAATCTTGAAATCAATGCTTTTCTCCTGGTTAGCCTCAGGATACTGATTCTGATAGTGTTGTTTAAGTAATTGAAAAAATAAGTGCTGTGGTTTATTAACAGATCTCTCTCTCTCTCTCTCTCTCTCTCTCGCTCTGTCCAGAAAATAAATAAAATATAGTGGAAAGAGACAGATTTGTCATGTAATGCTTATCACTTCTGAACAAACTTCCACTCCAGATTAAGCAATGTAACGCACTTTCTTCCTTCAAAAAGGAGTTTGACAACTGAATGTGTATCCATAGTCTTATCCCTCGCATTGCTGGCCTGTTTCTCATTAAAAATAATTAAAGGTCTAAGGGGTTACTGGCAAGGCACAAATGGCAACAGGACCCAGCTGCTTTGTATTTTCTATTATTGTGTAAGTCTGTAAAGAGTTTGGCAGAAAATCTCAACTGTATTGTGAATTATTATTATTACTGTCATTATAATAATAATAATTTGTTTGTGTCTTTCGGCTTTTTCCGGTTAGGGGTCGCCACAGTGGAACTCCAGTCCACTAATGATTGGTAGTGGATTTTTACGTACCGGGTTACCAGCCCTGATACACAACCTTCAACGAAGGCATGCCCCATTCACGTATGCTTCCACACAGAAGACGCTCTAGCTGAGAATCAAACGGGACAACGTCTTGCTATGAGGCGACAATGCTACCGCAGCACCACCACCGCAGTATTATTATAATAATAATAATAATAATAATAATAATAATAATAATAATAAGTCAGACTTTCCTGGTAAACAAATATTAAATACAAAAAAAAAACAAACACAACTTAATCCCCACCTTTTTCTTTCTTAGATAGTCCTATTATATAAACATTTTGCATCTTGCTCAGTTTATAAGCTTGTGCATTTTTCTCTTATTGTGAGTTTGTTGTATTATATAGTTTAGTAATGGCTTTAACACCCTCTAGGTCTGTCATCAGATTATATTTTTGATTATTTATTTATTTAACATTTGTTTACCAGGAAAGTCCAACTTGGAACTAAGCCAATTTTCAGCAGAGACCTGGTGAGAAATGCTCCAGAAGTATGTCTTTGTAACATGGGAGGAAAACACAGCACCCAGAGGAAGCCATGCAAATGCATGGACGACATGCAAACTCTGCACAGAAGGCACCCCAGCCAAGAATCCTACCAGACAAACTCTTGCTGTGAGGTGACAATGCTACAGCTGCACCACTACACCTTCCAATGTGGCTGTATTAGAGTATTACATAATTACAATTACATGAGAATGCTGCAACTGAGTATTATGATAAAAAAGTGTATTTTTTTGTGTTTATATCAAGTTATTGTTTGCATTATTTCAGATGAAGCATTTATTACTTGCCTTAAGTATTTGCCTGCGTCCACAGAAAGCTGGATGTTGCAGTTTCAGTTGTTTTAATAAGAAAGTCCCACATGTACTGATCAAGTTAATGTTTTGCAGGAGAAAACATATTCTAATATTCTTTGTGTGACTTTTCACAGTAATAAAGCTAAAGATGTTGCAGTGTTTCATAAACTGCATTTTCAAAGTGCTGAATGTTTTTATGGTCGATAATACTTGCATTAATAAACATCCTATTTCATATTTTACTGATGTAGTAGATCCACTTAATTTTGTGTTTGCATTTTGCAAAAAATATGTGTTCTGGTAGACAGTTCATTTAGTTTCTCATTATTTTTGCAGAATCTCATCCAGCACTGTTCTCCTGTGATTTGGCTTTAGCATCAGTGAGAGTCTGCATTTAAAGCTTTCAAAATGATTTGTAGAAAGTCTGTAGTGGTGCTGTGAAGGAATAAAGAACTTACTACAGCCCAGGAATCCAGGGATGACTAGTGGCTCAAGTTCTTGACAGTGCAGGTAAGGGGGATTGGGCATGCCCATTCTGGAATGGAGGAATACTGGTTCCTGCACAACTTGAGCCAGTACACTGATAACATGGCCGGACCTGGAAAGTTGAGACCTATCTGGAGGAACAGAACTGGTGCTGAGAAGACATGGGCATGGCTAACCAAGGCATATGGAAGCCCTTGTTAGTGCATATTGAGAACATGCATGCATGGCTAAGGGGGCATAGTTGGCCCAAGCTATGACACAAGTGTGCATATAAACACTAGCAGCAGGGTTAGGCAATAAAATTAAAAAGCTATCATTGCTGGCAAACTGGTGAAATTGAAAAGCACTCTCATGGCTTCCTGGATGATAGTCACCCTTGGACATTATAATACCTGACTGATGAAGCTTGATAGTCAATAGGCATAGTGGCAAAACTAATACACAAAGCTAAATAAATAAATGAATAAATAAATAAAATAATGTGCATATTTAATGTTTTGAAATGGATACCTGAAAACATTTGCAGTTTAAAAAAGAAAGTTCTTTTCCATTTTATTTATTCCTTTATTTATGTAAACGAAACAGACTCTAATATGAGAATACCACAAGCTGTGTATCACGCAAGGCTGCTGTTAATGTTTACTTCCACTCAAAATTCCAAATTCATAATTTATCACTGCAGTTAAATATTCATTTGCATAAAAATTCCAGGTATATAATTTTCGAGTTGGCAAAAACATTTGATAAACTTAAAGACAGCATTTATTGAAAATCATTATACAATTTCTTATTTGACGCAACACAAAAGAAGGAATCTGAAACAAGAATAAATTTCTGAATGCATTATTCATATGATCAGACTTCTATATAATGAATAGTGCTATTTCTAATTTCTACTTTCTCAAACAAACAAAAAAAAAAAAAAAAAAAAAAATTTTTTGATCAATTTATTTTTTTCCCTCTATTCTTATTTGGTTTCAATGTTTTTATGTTACAATTACTACTGTTTATAATTGTTAATGTAATTCCACTATTAATCTTTAATGTTTATAATGTTTGTCTGGAGCTTTTCTCCCCGGGCCTCTACTGAAAATGGACATGTAACCAGTTAGACTAGCCCGGTCAACAAATGTAAAATAAAAAATAAATAAATAAAATAAAATAAAACAGACATGCTGTATAAACTAACTATGCTTTTATTTGTATTGCCATGCCCCTAAGTTATCTGTTTATAGACATTATAGGAGACTTTGCCAGATATCATATCATTGTATTATTTTATGATACAAATGTTCTTGTAAAAATCCTTGAATGTTTTAATCTAAGTTTATTTTTTTAAGTTTGGCTCCAAAATCCCCAGTATAATTTACATTCTGTTAGAATATGCCAAAGGTTTTCTCAAACTTACATTCTGCATTAAAAAGATGGAAAATATATTAGCTTTCTATACACTTTCTCAAACTACTTTCATAGGCTGATGATGTATATTTCATAGAAATTCTTAGGACTTTTCGGTGTTTAACAACTGACAGATAACTTTTTGTTTGTTGGTATATTCTTTGTAAAAGTGTCAGAATATTCATGTCTTGTTTTTGTTTATCTTTATCTAGTAGTATTTGCTTAATTAGTTTTAGAAGCTGTGGTGGTGAGGCTGTAGCATTGTTGCTTCACCGCAAGAGGCTCTCCTGTTCGATTCTCGGCTGGATTGCCTTCTGTGTGGAGTCTGCGTGTCCTTCCCATGGTCGAGTGGCATTCGAAAGACATGTGTGAATGGGCGTGCCTTCGTTGAAGGTTGGGCGTCGGGCTGGCAACTCAGCACTATAAAAATTGACTGCCAATCATTAGCAGACCATTGTGCCACTGTGGCGACCCCTAACTGGGAAAAGCCGAAAAGGCAAACAACTTTTATGTAAGACAATTATGTTGAGTGTACTAGTATATTTTTAAGTAATTATTTAAGAAATAAATGCATATCTCCTCATAGCTTTGCTAATTGCTGTCTAAAACTTCGTAATATTACATATGTTCTTGTTTTCATTTTTCATTTTATACTTGTTTTAGGGATTCTTATACAAGTAATCTCATATTTTTAATCAGTTTGACCATAAGCCAGATTTAGTAATGTCAACACTAAGTGCACATGATATATATTTAAGAATATCCCTACCACAAATTAGTGCTTTTGTGCTTTCTAGTTACTCAGAAAGATTACAGTAAGTGGACATGAAGTCTACAGTTTGTGGTAACATTTATGAATCCCTGTCAATATTTAAACCTACAGGAAAATCAGCAGGAAAACTATAGTTAGGAGGAAGAAGTTGTGAGTTATGCCTGTGTTGTTTGTTCATTCAGAAGAGTGTACACTTAGTATACACTTTGTGCAAACATTATTGAATCCTGGGGCATATTTTCATATATTGTAGTGCTTTCATAGTTAACAGAACAATCTTCTTTCTGATATAGGTAGAAAATATCTCAGGACTCTATCTTATTAGTTTATATAACTTTAAAGCATTATTTCATTGTCATATTGTGCCATATTTCTATGTTTTATATAATTAAATTATTTACATTTCTTTTAATTGTCATCAGCAGGGGAAGTACATGCTATTCAATATATATTTTTGACTAGACACTATAATGCATGAGTATATTTTTCTAGCTTTACTTTTAGCTGCTAAATATGTAACTTCAAATAGGTAATTTTAGTATGTATTAAATCTAGATACTTTGACTGGTGATGAATTCCACTTTTTGCTTAATTTAGTATAATTTATATGTCTCTTTCTCTTTATTAAATATCATGACTTTACCTTTTGCAAAATTTATATTTAAACTGTTCTTCTGTATACTTTGAAGGTTTTAATGTCCATGAATAGAAGGTCATCAGCATAGCCTAGTACTGAGCTTTTCACTTGTTTTAGTTTTCTGCTGTGTCCATTTTATTTATTATTCTCTTTAATTATGCCTTCAACATGTGTGGGGAATAGCCAGGGTTGTAGAAGATAATTCTACTTCAGTGATGAAGATTGGGTCATGAAATGAAACCAAGAACGAAAATGAAGGAGACCTTGAGGTGTATCGCCATCAAAAATCAAACCCCAAGTAGCATAATCCCATTTTTTTTATTTAAACAATAAATGAAGCACTTTTGTCTCAAAAGATAGTTCATCAGATTCTACTAAACTACTCAAGAGTCTTCTACTTAAAGTTAGTAAACCAATCATCTCAGACTGCATTGTTGTATAAAAACTTTTCCTTCCTAAAAATATTTAAATGGTAATCTTAAATAGTGTCATCATTATTATGTAAAATAATAATGCAATTTTTTTCTATAAAAAACTTTCAGATGGATTATAAATGCTATATATATATATATATATATATATATATATATATATATATATCAACAATAATTGCGTAATAATAATTTTAATAACAAAAATGGATAAATAAAGTATCAAATTCCATCATAATTTGAACATTGTAGTAAGGGGTAGGATATTTTTTTTATTAGAACAGCCTGGCTGCTCTCATTTTAAACACACTGGCTAATGACACATTACCATTTAGTCCAGGAAAACTAGTGGCATTTAAATGAAGTTGCCACAGTAGTTCTTTGTCACTACAACTTTCCTTATAGTTGCATATAATGAAAAATATAAACTTATTAAAACTGGCACACATTGTTGAGTGCCTGAATAAACCAGTGGTTGCTTTACATGTTTTATATTGATGTTCATATATGCTGTCTTTCAATCTGTGTTCAGTCTTTCCAACATACATTGCTGGACAGGAAATGCTTGAAGTTAAGTACACCATCCCAGTTGTCTCACAACTGCAGGGTCCCAGGCAACCAATAGATCTGTCATATTTTTCAACAACTTTTGTACCTTCATTAATAAACCTACAGTAAGGACAGTTGCTGCCCTCCTCCCTGTAGCACATTATATCTTTCTTTTTCTAAACTTTTTTTAATAATCCTGCCTTTGCTGAAAATTGCCAGTGGGTTGTTATCTAATTAGTCTTTTATTTCTCTGTTAAGTGTCAAATCCCTATTTTTAAACATTATTCTTGCTACTAGAAAAATAGATGATCGTGCATTCAGTTCTATTATTACTTCTTTGATCTTTGTCTCAGTTCACAGTAGGTAGGGTAAAACCATCATTATAAAATGTTTAACTCTTCCTTTAAGAATTTCATCTTTAATTTTGAACAGTAAACAATCCATGTCTCAGAAATGCAGGGGGTCCTAACTAACAAATAGATCTGTCATATCCTGAAACTGAGAGGTGATTCTTATGTACAATGTTGATTACTCCTGTGTTGACTACCCCTGTATGAAGTTTGACCTTCCATGAGGCATTGATTATTATGAACGGGTGTCTATAAATCAGATACACATTGCTTATTCTAAACGTGTTCTTACATGACTTAATATTTGAAAGTTTCATTGATCAAGACATTTTTCAGTTTTTGTTTGCTAAGAAATCATTTGTACCATCTGTTTAAGGTGCATAAAGACTCAGAAAATCCACTTTCAAGACTTATCCCAAGATTCAGTAAATTCTGTGTAGGTATTGTGCAGAGCCTACATAGTGTGTTTTCACATATGAGATGTTGCTTATTGTGCAGCATTGCACCATGCATATTAATGAGGCACAATGCATGTAAACAAGGTTTCATGACTTGCACCACTGTTGCTGGCTACAAAACCTCTAATATGAATCTGGATCATACCACTCAACCTTTTAGTGCAACAAATCTGGACAAAGACTAAAATAATAGGAGGACAAAGGCCCAAAAATAGGGACAGCCTTTCAGTATTTTTCTTATAAACTTAGAAAGTAGCAAGAATAATAGGATTTATGTTAGCGTGCATTTTCTGAAGGCTATGAAGTAAGAAACTCATATGTATGTCATTATGTATTCATTCAATCTTCAGTGATTTTCCAGAAAACCACACATTTTACAAGGAACAGCCCAAAATATGAGGTAAAAATCTGACATTCTGCAAAAGTCTGGACATTTGGGAGTTATGATGCTGATAACATTCCCATGTAAGGTTGCTGGCCATGAAAGCAGACTGTAAGACAGCATGGCAATTGCTTTTCCTTGTCTTGAGTTTCTTCATTAAAATTTGTTTGGAGCACTGCCATAGATTGGCTTTTATTTTATTTATTATTTCTTTACTGTACATTTGTTTACCAGGAAAGTCCGACTGGGCATGGATCCCATTTTCAGTAGAGGCCTGGGGAGGAAAGTTCCACAAATATTAGTACAGCAAATACAGTAAATACAATATGCATGTTAATAAGGTACAGTACAGAGTCAAAAAATTAATAAGGTACAGTTTCAAGGCCAAGAAAGGAGCAAAAAGTAAATGCATCATAAGGAGCACAGTGTGTTACAATAAACAATACAGTTGAAAGGACATTTTGTTCAAGGACATTTCCTCATGTCAAATATGTCTTCATTTTAGGGGAGGGAGTTGGGGCAGTGATTGCATGATGTTCCGCTTAGCACAGATATGTTTGTCTGTGTTCATCTGGTTTGCATGAAGCGTGACAATGCACAAACTGTACGAATAGACCACCCAGGTTGCAGTCAGGACTCAGACAGCCACAAACATAAACTGGATGCATTCAGTTAATACTATTGATCATTGTGCAAACATGGTAAGTGGCATTGTAATGTGATCAACAGCAAGCACTTTACGATGAACACTAAGATAGAGAATGCCATTTCACTAATCCTTAGACAGCAGATGTTAAGTGTAGATCTGGAGTACAGATGGTCCAAGGTATGCAAACTTTGTTTTACTGTTGTGACATCACAGATTATAACAATGAACTGCATCTTACACAACTGTTTGCTCAACCTTCTTGTAGCAACAGCTGTAAGTGTAAGGCTACCACACACATGGTCCAGGGTTCAAATACAGCATATTCCATGCACTATTAATGTGGTTCCACTAAACATTATAATCACTCTTATAGCACTTGATGTAGTGTAGTTGATATTAATGTTTATATGCATGAGAGCTGAGATACTAATATTGTGTCAGTTATTTACCTATTTATTTATGTATTGTCCATTTATTCTCAAAAGTATGAGTGTGGGTATACTATGTACTATGATCATGCAAGTATATTTGTGCTGTTTGGACTGGCATAGTCTTCCCATTTGACTAACATGTTTAAACACGTGCCTGTATACCAAATAACCTTGAAATCGCATTGATGGCCATTGTTACACATCGCTTACCATCACCCAGACACATTGCCTGGCAGTGCACACCCTCAACAACCATGTATGAGCAATGCTAAGTGATGTGCAACCTTTTCAAATGTTACAAACCAAAAAGTATATACTTTCAATAAGTAAAAAAAGTGTAATTGCTGGGAAAACATCAGGATACAAAATGCAATTGGTGGGAAATGCTCTTTCAACATCGAGCTTGAACTATGCTAGACATGTCTGTTTTTTTCTGGTGAAGGAATACACTTCCAAACACAAGAGGTGAGGTGTCAGGAGTCCAAAGTCTTTATTAGACTCCCAATTAAGGATCATAGACCCCAGTTGCTGCAGCAGGACTATTCAGGCTCAGATCACAAGTCTGAAGCCTGGAATAGTATTGCCCGGGCTTTGACGAGTGCTACAGATACCCTCCTGCACTGATGAACAATGCCAACATCATTTTGCTGACCTCTGGAGGAGGAAGCAGGATACCCTCAACCATTGGATCAGGGAATTTAGTAAGTGGGACATCCCACTGATATGTAAGTATCAATTACATTGACTAATTGTAATAGTTAAAAGATGAATATAGTCAAGACTGGTATTCATAATGGTATTCTCTTATGTTCTGTTTCTTCCACAGCTACCATTGAGTGATCATTGAATGTGAGATCCCATACTGCACATTTATTATGAATGCAAGAAGCACGTGGTCCATATACATTAGAACAGTACTGTTATCGTAGCATTAAAAGTTAAGGATGACTTAGTTGGTATTTAATACAGTTTATCAAATTGAGCATGCATATCTCAAGTGTAAAAGAAAGTATGCATGCCTTGGTCTGTAGCACAAAGCAACAGTTCCATATTCTTAAATAGCAGTAAGCATGCATCTCTAAACTGTAAAAGGAAAGTATGCATGCAGTAGTCTTTAGAAGAAAATAACAGTACAGTATTAGAGAGTAGTCAGCAGTTGTGGGGTCAAAAACTACACTTCCCAAGTATACAATACTGTCAGGTTCTCATCATTATTCTAATGTAACGTCAGACTTATATACCAGTGGTATAAATAGCCTGCTGTAAACTGTAATCAATATAATTGGAACACACACATTTGCAATATATGCAAACATCAAGGATTGCTGCCTGCAATCTGTGCTATAGTGTGCTGCTGTTATGAACTAAGTAGAATTAAAAGTAATAAAGAAATTAGGAGTTTGTAGTGTTAAAAGTAAAGGTAAAAGAATAGAGTCAAATAATTGTATCTATGCTTTGTATGTCACATAAGCAGTTACTAATGTTCTCCCTTTTATTCTTCTCACCCCAACCCTTATCTTATCTTTTTATTATTTTTAATATTTTGCTGTTATTTTTTCACACCACAGCAGAGTAGGCTTGACCCACAGGATCCTCCTGCCCTCACTCCACCAGTTACAGCACCACAGCCCATTTCTGGTGCTCAACCTTACAATACCCCCTCTACTGCCCCTGCACTACCTAGCCCCAGAGGATAGGCTTGTGGCTCCCTCTGGAAACAGTGGCAGATGTGATTACTTTATTACCCAAGAAGAACTGCCAGGAATGGTGCACAGGACTGTGAGCTGCACTATTGGTGCACACCTACACTGGATGAAGCACCTGCTGTCCATCCTGTTTCCAAATACCTGAAGGAGACACAGATGTTAGGCATTGCAGCCAGCAATGCAATGAGGGGACAGTGATGACAGTCCACTAGGTGAGGACTCGATTCTCACTGTCACCCAGCTTGGCATGTGTAGGACCTTGATTTCACCACCCTCTCCCCCCCAGCCATGGTGTTCACCCACCTCTTGTGGCCTTCACCATCCCTGTCTCTTATCTTGTATGTCCTGTCTGTCTGCTATGCTTCCTCACCTACCCAACTTACCTGTCCCAGACATACCTACGTCTCTTTCCCAACATTCCTCTCTCTGCAAAAAAATAAAAATAAAAAGGGCACTTATCCCAAAAAAAAAAAAATGCTGCATACTTAGCCGTCCATTTTGCACACTTCTTCTAGACACCCTTGATTCAGTCCAATTGGCTATACAATATGATTGTGTGTGGTCACCCCTCATTCAGGAGGGGACAGTCCAAATTCAGCTAATATTCTACATATGTGATCATATTTTACTGTTGAAGAAATTGATAATCATGGTCATTTCCTGCATCCCTCCTGCACATTCCTGCACTCCTTTTACTTTGTTTTTCCCTCTGCTTGCTCCTCATTTCATCACTTTCCTGTCATCCCCATTTCTTTTCTTTAAAGCATAACTGCATGATGGTGCACATTGCACACCAATGCAAAGCAACTGTGAATGGCAGCAATATAGGTAAATATATTTAAAAGTATCATACACACTAAGAAAAATTACTACTTATACCCGTATTCAAACCTACTAACATCTGCCTCCAACAACAATGCATTAACACTTGCTGCCATAGAGTCAGTTAAGTAGCAGCTGTATTTTATACAATCAATAGTAACAGTCATAGTTTAGCAAATATTTCTCTTTGTACTCCACTGTGCTCGTTTCCCGTATCAATAATGCTGTATTGTCCCCTATTAATTTTGTATGAAGCATCATTGTGCAGTCCCCAGTAATGTTTTATAAAGCAACACTGCATGATACCATTTCATTTTATAAAGCGATGGTGTGCATTGTGCATCATTGCTAAGCAATGCTAATGCAAAAGTAGTTCAATATATGGGCTACAGCTGTATTCAGAACCAGTACTATCTGGCCCCAAAAAGGAAAGAATCACTGCATTAAGTGAATTATTACCTGTAGTCAGAGAGTCAGTTAAGTAGTAATTGTATGCAACAACAGTTAAGTCTACCATTTGCTAGTCAAGCTCTAAAATACACCTGTTACTCAACTGAGTCTGTAGCACCATCTGTTAATGCATTGATCCATTCGTTTTTTGTGTCAGTTGGAACTATGTTCAAATCCAGGTGTATGTAACAGTTTCAAATACTTTTATAAATCCATATTCTAAAGGGTGATAGTTGGTAAGAAGTCTCTAAAATATACCTGTTAATTAACTGAAACTGTGGCAGTACGTGTGCATGCACTCAATGAAGTAATATATATTAATTTAGGCTAGATGGTACTGTTTTCCAATACAGCTTTATATAACTGCTTGTTACCATAGATGTGCACTAGTGTGCAATGCACACCATTGCACAATTATGCTATAAGGAAAAAAATGGGGAAGGATAGGAAAGTGGTAAAATGGGAGCAAGCAGGCAGAAGAACAAAGGGAATGGAGGGTAGGAATGTGAAGGAGAGATGTAGGGAAGAACCATAGCTATCCATTTCTTTGACAGTAAAAAATGTTCATATATGCCGAATATTTGCTTAATTTGCAGTGTTGACCCCAGAAAGAGGGGGTGGCCACAACACAATCATGTTGTATAGCTAATTGGACAAAATCAAGTGTGTCAAGACAACATGTGTATGAAATTGAGAACTATGTTTGGAACAACATTTTTTTTTTGGAGAGGTGCCCTTTTTTTAGAGACAGAAAAATGTTGATGAAAACATGTAGGTATGTCTGGTCAAGTAGGTTAGGTAGGTGAGAAAGCAGTCACAGATATCAGGACATACAAGACAAGACACAGGGATGGTGAAGGACACAAGAGGTGAATGAACACCATGGCTGGGGTAAGGGTGGGAACATTGCAAAACCATGGACATCAAGCTGGGTGACAGTGGGAATTGAGTTATCACCTACTGAACTGTCATCATTGTCACACCACTGCACCATTGGCTGCAGTGCCTGACATCTGCATCCCTTTGTGTTATTATGTACAATGACAGAGTGCAGTGTCTCCATCTGGCATAGGCATGCACCAACTGTGTAACGTGCAATCCTATGTACCAACCCTAGCAGTTCATTGCAGGTGATAAAAGCACCACCTCTGCCATTGCTTCTGGAGGGAGCCACTCGCCTATCCTGTGGGGCAGAACTACCTAATGGGACAGGTAATGCAGGGGCAGCATATGGGGTGCTAACAGATTGCATCCTAGACATACTGGGCCATGGTTCTGTAGCCAACAGAATGAGGGTGGGTGGATCCTATGGGGCAGGCCTACCCTGCTGTGCTGTGGGAAAAACAAAAAAAAAAAAAAAAGAGAAGATAAGGGTTAGGGTGAGAGAAAAACAAGGGAGAACATTAACAACTTCATATGTAACATGCAATGCATTGATATAATTATTTGACTGTATTCTGTTAAATTAACCTTTAAGAATACCAACTCCTAACAAATAACTTTTTTACTGTTAAGACTACCCACCTCATAACAGATGCACCCTATACTACAGACTGCAGCAAGCAGTCCTTGATATGTGCATATATTGCAAATATGCATGTTCCAGTTAAAATATTACAGTTTACAGCAGGCCATTGATGCCACTGCTTTAGTGGTCTTATGTTACATTGCAATATAGATGAAAGCTTAACAGTATGTGTATTTGGGAAGTGTGGTTATTGAAACCATAACCTCTGACTACTGTCTAATACCAAACTGCTGTTTGGAACTACAGACTAATGCATACATACTTTTATGTTACAGTTTAAAGATGCATGCTGAATTTGATACAGCTGTACAATAAACCAAAAAAAATGTGCCTTTACTTTTAAAGCCACAATAGCAATACTGTTCAGATGCATAAATACACTTGCTTCTTGCATTCATGCCAATATAGCAGCATGGGTTCGTGCATTCAGTTCTCTGTGATGCCTGCAGGAAAAAAAAAGAACAGAACAGAATACCATTATGACTATATAAAGCTTTTAACTCTTACAAGTAGTCTCTGTAAGTGATACTTACACATCTATATGATGCTCCCAGTCCTACATTTCTCAATCCAATGGTCAAGGGTACCCTTCTACCTCATCCAGAGGTCTCTGTGGTGGTTCCTACATTGCTCACCAGTGTGGGAATACTGGTAGCACTGGGCAAAACCCAGACAAGACTATTCTATGCAGCTGACTTGTAATCCAAGACACAGTAGTCCCTCTGCAATAGCCTGGGTTCATGTTCATTCACTAGGAGTCCAACAAACACTTTGGACTCCTGGACATCCCATTCTTGAGCACGAAATCTCAAAACCTCTCCACCAATGCCTAGCATGCCTACCACACATCAAAACTAATGTGGAATCTTCGTTCAATGAATTTAAAAATGTTATGAATATAGTGTGCCATATGGAAAAAAAACACACAGGACAAGACAAAAAGAAAAAAAATCTCTATATATATTATGGGATAATATTTAAAAAATTAAAAAAAAAAATTTTAATTTTAATTTAATTTTTTTTTTATTTAATTGATCTTATTTAATTGATCTGATTGTTTGTCATTGTTTTTGTGTTTTTTTGTAATATTATAATATTATAATTATTTTAATAATGTTTAAATTTAATTTGTATTATATTTATATGTATGAACAATAAACCTAAACCTAAAACAAAAACTAATGTGGAATGATGTTTTCCCACCAATTGCAGGTAACATGCTTCCTGAGAGTATGCACCTTTTGATTTTGCAACATTTGAAAATGTTGCACGTCACTTAACATCATGCAAACATGGTACTCAAGGGTGCGCACTGGTGTGCAATGTGTCTGCATGATGGCCAATAGAATTAATTTAATCCATCCGTTTTATTTTGTGGCTGGTCCTGGCTGCTACCTGGGTGGTCCATTCATCCAGTTTGTGCACTGCTGCTGTACGTGTAACCCAGATGAGCATAAGCAAACATGTTTGTGCTAAGTGGCACTTCACGCAAATAGTTGCTCCCAAACAAAAAAAAAGAGAGAAATACTTGAAATTAGGAAAATCAGTCTATGAAAAACACAGTAGAAAATGTTAGTACACATGAGATATGTCTACATAGGTCTGGATTTCACCTCTCACTCTAATTCACCTTAAGAAAACAGGATGGGTGCCTTATCCATCTTTGCTATACAAACAGCTTTGCAACACAGAAATGAAGTAATTCCTCACACAGCCAAGGCAATTGAATGCATACTGATATCAAGGTATAAACTGTTATTTGTATAGTTATTATATTTAACATATTTGGATGTAGTCACTTAGTGATCACACAGCTTGTTATGATTATTGCTTGCAAATATGCAGTTCTGTCTTACCTTTCTGTGTTTCTTAGTCATTCATCAGTTATCTCACCAGTACCCAGAGACATGTAGTGTGTAAGCCAGTATATATCATTTACCTTAAAATGTGTAAGGATATTAACTGGGAATACTATGATATGCAGTTGCCATCAAACAAGCATAGACTGCTCTTTTGTAGGAGTTCCTGTTTTGGCACATGCAAGGGTACGCTGTTCTTTTGAGGGGAGACCAGGCTGAACTACTGTTATGTCACAAACAAGGATATGTTGCTCTTGTTACTCTCCTTACTTTCCATCCTGTCTGTTTGCAGTTTCTGACTTCACAATCCTCACAAGATCAATGTGTCTCATTACTTTCTAACTTCTCTCTTTAATGATTTCCCATTACAAATGTATGGTGCTAAGCTGAGGGCATGCAGTGATCATCAGTACTTTGGAGAGGTATGAGTGTATGAATCTTTGATGCCTGAGGTGTACTATTTGCTAACGCACATAAAAGTCAAATAACTCTCTGCTGTCACATTATGTTAATTTCTGTACAAATTTCCCACCTTTACTTGTTTACTGTACTAAGTGATGAAATACAAGTACATGCCATAATATTATTATACAATACAGTACATGTTTAGGACTTACCTTGTAAATGCAGCAGTTGCCACAGTGATAGTTCAGGGCTGACTGTAATGCAAGCAGTATAAAGACAATACATGGGGAGGTAAAGGCTCTGTCTCTGAGTTGAGAGCAGCAGTGGTCACAGAGTTTCTGTACTGTGTCCCTGTCCCCCTGTAGCACTCTACAATGTCCATGTAGTGTATGTTGTGAAAAGTGAAATGTGGCCTGAAAACTCTTCTCTGTCTCTGCCTAATCCTATTAGCAGTAGCAGCAGTTTTGCCTGCAGCCTTTAGCACATACAAATAGATTAAAGCAGCAGCAGTTCCTAACATTCTGTCTGTGCAGACTTTCTATGTCTGTACTCCGCAACTTTTGAAATCCATAGGAAAAAACAGCACTGAGTCTACATGCATGATTTATTACTTGTTGAATGGCTCCACCAGATTGGTTGATTAACATACATTTCAGTTGCTTATGTTGTAATTAGCATCTCTGAAACATAGGCTAAGACAGATGCAATCTCTTAATAATCTACTCCATTATAAGAAGGCAAATATGTAGTTAGCCAAGGTGATGGTGAGGACACTTGCTACATGTTTGCAGGACTTCACAGAAGTGCATTTCTTAACAAGATATCTTTACAGAGAAGTATTGAACTCCAGCAGGTATGCTCCCATTTGTTACCTACACAATACATATACTGGAATATAACAGGTGCACCTCAGGGCCACTGACATGATTACCACTGCACGAAGACAAGCAGGTGCAGCTTCCCAAGACCAAAGGGTAAGTGGGGTAGGGGGAAGGTCTGATACAGAACCACCTTTTATCCATAATGAAGAGTTCCTGATGAATATCCTCTATCATGAGAGTTTACAGAAGAGTGCACGATATGTCCTTGAGGTGGGTGCCACTCTTTCTGAGTCCAAGAGAACCTTTCAGGTAGGGCTTTGTTACATGACCAGTTGAATACTGTTGTATAGTAAAACAATTGACATAAATGTACGTCTGTGTCAAATGTCTTTTTTTTTGGGTGTGCTACAGTTATATGCTTAGTTTGGAGTTGTCAGCCATGTTCTTGTTGAAAATAGAGTTAATGCAGATATAGAGGAGTACATATATGACTCCTCTGTTTTACTGTTAAATGTGATGATATTGCCCTTACCAATTGCTTAACTTCTTTCAGGACAGTCAGTAATCCAGCATGATATGCCTCCTGCAGATGGTAAGACAAATAAATTTATGTCAGTACTGCAGATATATTTAAAGAAATATCCTAATGTGTTATTTTAGGCCTGTTATGTGTATTGCTGTATGTAGTAGTGGCAGCACTGTTAGCTGTTTAGCATATATAGCACCATAGTAGTGAAGGTACTAATGTATTCCTGTGGTTCTTCCTTTTTATCACAGGTGATCATGACAGTGGGAGTGTGGTTCCTCTGCCACCTGATGTCAGTGTCTCAGCAGACACTGATGATGATGATGATGATGATGATGATGATGACCAAATGGAGGCACAGACAGGGGTGCAGAGGTTGAATTTGACACAGAGGTTGAAGCATCCTGGACACAGACAGTAGGATTATGCCTACCCAGTCCACTGATTCCACAGATGGACAGGTGGAAGACGAGGACACTGATCAGGGAATTGTGGCTACTGTGGCTTCAATGCTTGTTGACTCTGGCCATAACAAAAGTGTGGGTGAGGTGCCATGCAGGTGGGTTGATAAGGGTGCTCTGAGGGGACCTGCTTTTCCTCCTACATCTGCTGCAGGTGTCTCTTCCCGTGTCACTCAATGTATGTTTAGAGCCAAATAGAGGCACAGGCATGTTCAGACAGGTGCTCCAGACAAATACTCTGGGTTGTAGATGTGGCACAGGCTGACATATGTGACTGCCTCCACTATGTTGATAATTGACTGGATCAGATGAATGACATGTTGGAATGCGGGGTGTCTGTGATGGACTGAGGGGGGGTCTCTCATGGAATGATCAGTGTCTGTGATTGAACATCTGCTGGGAGGGGAATGGTGTCCTTGTGTGTTTAGATCAGTCACAACATCTTCTGATAGGCAATGTGGTCATGCCTGATCACACTTCTGTAATGGCAGTACTTCCACTGCTCTATCAATGTGTGTGCTGTCCACACCCAGAAATGGCAGGCCATGGAGTCATAGTCTTGGGTTTTCCTGTGTAGGGAGCACATATAGTAGACATCAGTCATGTTCAGTAGCAGCATTGCATTTTACCTTGGGTATGGAGGTGCTAGTGCAACTTCTGGCAGAGCCAGTTCTCATGATCGGGGGTGACAATGATGAACTGCCAACTCTACCATGCAAGGCCCATACCTGTCTGACATACCAAGACGTAGGGCTAGCACTGAACTTGGCTGTATTAATGCAGACTCTCGCACACCACTTTCACATAGAGTACCCCTACAGACACACACACACACACACACACACACACACACACACACACACACACACACACACACACCAATTATATGGTTTAGCCTGCCTGCTTCACATTTTTAATCATACACACTCACCGACCTTTTGTGTCAGCCTAGGCATCCTGCCCCTGCACACAACAACCTGTGCAAGTGCAAGTGATGACAACTTTGCCATATTCCTATTTTCTCTCTTTTGGATTCAGGGATACAAAAGCAGTGTGTCTGATGCACAGGATGCATAACTACATTAATGTTTAGTATATCTGTATCTGTGTTGTCGAACTGATAATTGTACATGTCACTTATATTTTCCTTGCCAAGTTATACAGTGGATAGCATCATCATTTCACTAGTTTATGGTGTTTTTGCTTGTAGGTGATGTGGTCAGAAACTGCAATGTGTCTCATTACTTTATAACTTTTCTCTATAATGATTTTCCAGTACAAATGTATGGTGCACATCATAACTCACACCATCACTTTCAGATCCCAGGATTGTATGGCAGCACCGTAGTCAAATCTCATCAAAACAGTAATACAGTATAATGCCCTCTTTTGCATGTAGCTCACCAGACACATGCAGCAGCTGGATAGACCACCAGACTCTCTCAGCCAGATTACATAGGGCCTACAGACCATGCCATGATGTATGTGTATAGATTAAAAGATATGTTATTGCAATCTGTCTGGCATTGGATGAGGTGACATGTGCCTGGCCTCCAAGCCAGTGTCTGATCATGCCCTGGTGGGATGACTGTATATGCAATAATCTGATATAGCCGATGATATCAGCATTGTCTGTTGAGCATATGGTAATAACAGTGTCCCACGTTAGTGTAAAATGCTCACTGTAATGTCAAGTAACAGCTCACACACACACTCACAGACACACACACACACACACACACACACACACACACACACACACACACACACACACACACACACACACACACACACACACACACACACACATGCACACATGCACACATATTGACTGCAGTGA
The DNA here is from genome assembly GCF_019279795.1 of Protopterus annectens. Lineage (NCBI taxonomy): Eukaryota > Metazoa > Chordata > Ceratodontiformes > Protopteridae > Protopterus > Protopterus annectens. The sequence goes on from NC_056742.1 coordinate 206,723,928, forward strand.
GAATAGAACCACTAGCTCTCTAAATGCACTGACTATAGAATGCAGTAATTCACGTAAGCACCATGGCACAAGTCTGACTTTTACATGGCTGCAGGTCAACTTATACTGGATGACATCAGTAGGCCATATGGGAAAAAAGAGGTTGTGAGGGCTGCAAGAAATGGATGTGTAAGCTTATGCAAGTATCAAAATGTTGGCATGCCATGCCATTGGAGAAGTAACAGTTTTTTTTCCTGCTACTACCTGGGTGACTGCCCGATCTAGCTAAACTGCAAGAATTTCTGCTTCTTGAACTGTTTTAAACTATTTAAAGTTGTTTTTGCACCTGCAGTTTTAAAGTTTTCCCTGTTTGTTGCATTTACCTGTTGAGGCTACACACTCAAGTCTGCTAGCCTGTGTTACATATTTATTGCATTTTCCTGCTGTTTGTTGCAGAAAAGAAAAAAAAAATTGTCCTTGTTTCCCATCTTTCCTCACCTAGAGTAGTCCAAATACAGGCTTTGCTGTATTCTGGACTTTTGGAAATTTCCTGTGTTGCCCATTTCCTTTCTTGGACAAAGAGAGGCTTCTTTGTTCACCAGTGGCAGTGGGGAGCTTGGAGCAGCCTATCTATCCATGGAGGAGTGTTCCCAGCACAAGAATCTGGTAGTCTATTGGCTGTTTTGGGCCAATTTCTAGCTCTTTCAAGTCCCCCTGTATAAAACCCACTTTAGTGCGGCTTTGTGCGATTTTGCACATAGTGCAGCATTGGGCAGCACCGCTTAGTTGGGTTTAAACCATTCTCGGCTCCACAAAGTCTGCTCTTCACTTTTTCCCTTAGAACTGATCTAGTTCTCATAATAAACACCCTATTCCCACTCTAAAGCCTGGCACTTGCTCATTAAACCAATTATATAAGTCAGCACTAAAAAATTAAAAGCACTACCCCCTCACAAACTCCTCTTGAGTACTTTGTTTCCCATTGGCCCTTTTTTTCAATTATAAAGGAATTCCCAATACTATTCTAGCATGTCCAAAGGTCAGTTGTCAATTTCCTCTCTGGTCCAGCTGGTGAATCTGGGAATCTTGAGGCAATGTTACAACTGCCTCATGTACACAGACAACCCTCTCCTCCTCCCAACAAATTCCAACACATGTGAGAAATGCAACCATATAGCCAAACTGGAGTCTAAGCTCTCTCAACTCAGTACTGGCATAACCAGTCAGGAGGAGAAGGAAACCACACTCACTACAATTCCAGTCTCACATAGACCTACCACGACAGCAAACCAAACACATAAACACACAAAAACATACTCAGAGGCTCTAAATAAAAATCTGCCTAAGCAGCAGAGACCTACAAAGCAGACACCCAAGCAACCGCTACCCCAAAACAAAACACGTGCAACACATAGCTCACAAAGCCAGTGTGCTGAACAGTCACAGCCCTTAAGGCTAAACAACACACCTGATACACTTGTAATAGGTGACTCTATCGTCAGGCACACTGACGTCCCACTCACCAGGCTAAACAAGGAGAAGGTCACGGTGAGCTGCCTGTCGGGCGCTAGGATCAGCCACATAACACAAGCACTCAGGTCACTCCAAGGCAAGTACAAATATGACTCAGTCATTGTCCATGCTGGTGTGAATGACCTGAGATGTACCTCCCTGGACTACATGAAAAGAGACATAGAGGAGCTCTATGAGCATGTAGCCCAGGCCGGTAAGACTCTGACCTTGAGTAGCATCTTACCCTCACCAAGAATGATGCCACAATATGAAGACAAGATGATCAATTTCAACAACTGGCTTAAATATTGGTGTCATTCAAATGGGATCCAATGCCTGTCTGCCTGGGATGACATGTTCGACAAGCCATGATGCTTCGCTAGGGACGGCTTGCACCTGTCACCCCTGGGCTTTCGGATATTGGCAAAGGCTCTTGCCACCCCCATAGTGCCTTTTTTAGGCAAGGCTCAAAAGACAAACCCACCTCCATAGGTATCACAAGGGATAAGAAACTAAGAGTAATGCAACTCAACGATAGAAGTCTAAACCTGAAGATGCACGCACTCAAAACTCTCCTTCGCATGGAGAACATCGATATCTGTGCAGTAATAGAAACCTGGTTCAAGGCTCCCAAGAGCACCCCAGCACTACCAGGTTATACCTCATACCATGTTTTTCGGCCCCAAAACTTGGACAGAACAACAAAAGGAGGGGGAGTATCAATATTCATCAAAGATACCCACACCTCCAGGTTGGTGGCACAGCACGAAGCATCAGAGACTATCCATGTGCAACTAACAGTGGGTAAAACTGCCTTCCAGTTTATAGCCTGCTACAGACCACCCTCCCAAACCCAGGAACCCCACTCGGCTTTCCTGAGAACACTGGAAAATATAAAGGTCTCTCCAAACACCATTATATTGGGCGACTTCAACTACCCTAACATAGACTGGGAGCATTACTCTAGCTCCAACACCCAAGCCTGAAGGTTCCTAGAATTTATAAACTCAAATGCTATGGAACGACTTGTTGCCACTCCCACAATAGGGGAAAACATACTAGACCTGATCATCACCAACATGGGGACTCTATGCTCCAGACCAGAAGTGTATCCCTTACTGGTAAGATCAGACCATAAGCTAATCTCACTAGATATTCACATCCCGATCCCAGCCCCTGCCCAGAAAACCACAATGAAAAACTTCTCTAAAGCAAATTTCAGACTCCTCAAAACCGAGGTGGAATCCTTCAAAGCCATCGGGCCTGTGGAAAATACGGCCCAGACCGCAGAATCCTTTATAAACGCATTCTATGCACACCTTCACTAATGCATGGATCATGCAATCCCAAATAAAACCAAGACCCAATCCTCCAAAGTTAGGCGACCTGTCTGGTGGACCCCAGCCATAAACAAACTATACAATAGAAGGGGGAAGCTACTACATGATAGAGCAAAATCCCAAAAAGGGAAGGCATCTCTGATCACTATTAGCAAAAAACTACGGGCACTCATAAAATCATCTAAGGCCAGCTTCGAGAGAAAAATTGCACAGGACACTAAGGATAATCACAAGGCTTTCTTTAGTTATGTTAGGAACCTGGGTGGGAATTCCCAGATATGCTCAGAATTTGTCCAAAATGACAAAAAATACACCGATCCCACAGACATTGCCAACATCCTAGCTGACAGGTTCAGCGCAAACTTCTCCCCCCCTTCCCCACCAAAAGGGTAAATATCTATCCCAGCAGAGTGCTGCTCCCCTGACATCTCAGATGCTCAGGTAAGAGCCGCCCTCTCCACAGCAAAAAGCACAGCATCAATGAGACCAGACGGTGTCCTGGGCTGCATCCTACATGAACTCCAAGAAGAACTAAACCCAAACATAAAACTACTGTTCAATCTCAGCCTTACTACAGGAAATGTACCCAAAGAGTGGCGTACAGCAAATGTGGTCCCTCTCCACAAAGGTGGTGCCTCAATGGATCCTGGAAACTATCGCCCATAAGCCTGATTAGCTTGGTCTGCAAAGCTATGGAAAGGATCATCATGGACCTCATAAATAAAGATATTGGGGACCTACAGACACTGGATCCTACCCAGTTTGGTTTTGTTAAGGGCAGATCCTGCCTCTTAAACCTGGTTGATTTCTTTTAAACAGTCACCAAGGCCATTGACGAGGGGAAGGTGGTCCACACAGCCTACCTGGACCTTGCAAAAGCCTTCGATACAATACCCCACATGGGCATTATAGATAAGCTCACCAGCTTAAATATAAACCCCTATGTCACTAGATGGGTTGCAAACTGGCTCAAGGACAGAACCCACATGGTTAGAATTGCTGGAGCCATGTCAGACTCCAAACCAGTTACAAGTGGCATCCCACAAGGCTCAGTCCTGGGACTTCTTGTTCCATATATATTTCTCGGAGGTACAGGCTAACACAGAAGGACTGTGGCTGACCAAGTTCGCAGATGACTGCAAACTGGATGCCATAATTGACTCTCCAGCTGACACAAACATCCTACAAAAGGGCCTCATAGAAACAGACAACTGGTGCCAGAGCCATGGCCTCAAGCTAAACGCCAAAAAGTGTATAGTCATCCCCTTTGGCAAAAACAAAGTGCCCACAAATTACCACATAGGTGGTAATATATTAAGTATGGAAGAAGTAATTAGGGACCTGGGGACCCAGGTTGATAGCAATCTCTCATTTGACAACCACGTGGCCAAAGTGGTTAGAAAAACATTTTATATAGCCCACCTAATCATGAAGGGATTCACATCTAGATCAGGGGAGGCCATCGTGCCTCTTTACTCATCCCTCATCAGGCCCATAATTGAGTACAATGCCCCTTTTGGGATGTAGCTTACCAGACACCTGCAGCAACTGGAAAGACCCCAAAAGTACCTCACCAAGAGGATCAAAGGGCTCAAACAGATGCCATATGCTGCCTGGTTAAAGAAACTCCAGCTCTACTCAGTGGCATACCGCCTGCTCAGAGGCGATCTGTGCCTGATGTATAAAGCCATGTCCAACCCAGAATTAATGGACATGCTGCACCTCAGAAAATCCAAATCCCATCGAGCTATGTGCTCGAGAGACTTGAACCTCAGCACTGAAATAAATAGGACATGCTGGAGGGACAGATTCATAACTCAGAGGCTCCCTTCACTCTGGAATAAAATCCCAGTCCAGGTTAGGCAGAGTCCCTCATTGACTCTCTTCAAGTGGAATCTTGATGAGTGGATGGGTGATAGTAGGTTTACCCCGGGTATCACTTCTGTGTCACTGTTAGACAGAGGCACAGTATACTAACCTCGAAAAAGGGCATAGCAAAATTAATTTAAAATGGGTGGTGAAAGCCAAACACACTCTGGCTAGGCTTATAAATGCCCTAGGGCAGATAGCCTAGTATGAACCTGTGAACCTTTTAACCTATAACTGTAGGATAGCCCATCTACTCTGCTGACTAGAGGCACACACACATACCAACTTGGCTTCAATGAGAACAGAACCCCCACCTTTTTATAGAAGACTATAGAAGACAGTACTTTACACAAGTGCCACAGCACAAGTCTGACTTTTACATGGCTGCAGGTCAACTTATACTGGATGAAATAAGCAGGCCATATGGGAGACAAGAGGTTATGAGGGCTGCATGAAATGGATGTGTAAGCTTGTGCAAGTATCAAAATACTGGCAAGTCATGTCATTGGAGAAGTAACTGTAGGATTGCATATCAACTCCGCTGAATAGAGGCACACACACACACACACACACACACATACACACACACACACACACACACACACACACACACACACACACACACACACACATATGCACACACACACACACACACACACACGCACACACATGAAGTTGTCTGCAGTGAGAACAGAATCCCTACCTAAGTGCACAAACTACAGAACACAGTACGTTACATGAGCACCACAGCACAAGTCTGACGTTTACATGGCTGCAGGTCAACTTATATGGATGACATAAGCAGTGCATGCTGGAGAGAAGAAGTTGGAAGATCTGCCTAAAATGGATTTATTGGCAGGTACAAGTATCAAAATGCTGTCAATTTATGCAATTGGAATGTAACTACAGGATACACGCTTGATCTTTTGGCTAGATGTGCACACATACACAGTTGACTGCAGGGAGAACAGAACCCCTACCTAAGTACACAGACTACAGATCTCAGTAATATATGCAAGGGCCACAGCACAAGTCTGATGTATACAAGACTGAGGTGAATTTATAGTAGATGACATCAGCAGGCCATGTGGGGTACAACAGGCTGGGAGACCTGCATAAGCACATAGATTCATAGGTTCATATGATACCAGTAGCATAACAGCACTAGGGTGTGTAGAAGCATAGCTGTGTAAAAACACAAGTACCCTTATTGAGCATAGTTGGATGTTTTAATTTAGCAGAGTGAGGTTGTGAGCACCACCAACTGGTCCTGTCCATGAGGGAGCACACAACATGATATATTACACTTTGTAGTGTCTTTGATATATGTGTGGAAAAATACTAAGAACCCAGGGTTGTACTGCTTGGTGGTGGTGGGGCAACACATGGATGTATTCTAAATATATGACATATAGTTAGATTGTGCCCATAGTTTGCAATGTTTCTACATGTAGTTGTATGTCATACAAAGGAAATGAACAATAAACACCAATAAAAAAGCATCATATATACAAGTCCATAGCACAGTGAGCAGCGGATTTGCTCGTTGGTGAAAGTGTACATGCATTTGAGTTATACCTGTTTGTGTCTAGGTAAGCAGTGTACAAACGCAAACCGCATTGCTAACATTTGACAAGCAGAATGCAACAGTAGCAAGCAACTGCATATATAGGCAGTTGTGTATGTGTCTTTCCCAAATGTTAAAGCCATAACGGTTCAAATAGCAGGAATACATTTACAGGATTATAGTATATAGTATACCTGCAGTCATACATTTGATGATAAATGTGATAATACACAGATTACTCCATCAGTAAAAATAATACTGTATGAAATATGCTGTATGGCAATGCTACACTTACAACTGTTGCCACAAGAATGTTGAGGAAACAGTTGTCTATGTTGCACTTCATTGCTATAAACTGCAATGCCATAGCAGTAAAACAAAGGTTGCATATTATGTGCTAGAACCCAGTACCATGTTTACTCTAGGCTGGGATTTCATGATGGACAAGGGCATTCATTGAATGTATCCGATTTCTGTTTTAAGCTGTCTGCTTCCTAGGTGGTCTGCTGTGCTTCGTGCAAACCAGATAGACACAGCCATACCTGAAATTTATTTATTCCCCTATTCCACTGTTTGTGCTATGCGATGTATCACATAAAAAGTGCAATTAAAATGAGAAGAATAAGACAACAAAATTAGTATTGGACACATATAAGTAAAATAAGTGTCTGGTGTCACATGCTAAGTTACTTTCTGTACAAATCCACCATTATTTGCTTGATTACTGCATCAAATTAAGAAACACAAGGATATGCCATAATATTATTAAAAAATACATTCTGGGTTCAGGACTTACCTTGCAAATGCAGCAGTTGACACAATTTTATTTCAGGGCTAAAATGTCCTTTCCTCTACTCCCATGGTATTGAAATATTCAGGAGAAAACATAATGGAGGCTACATGGATGCTTTATAGATTGTTGAATAGCTCTAACATACAGAAATTCACCTGCATATGCTGTAATTAGCATCTATAAAAATATCTGCTGTTTTCTGAATATATCAACTCCATTGCTGCTCATTAGTGCATGATGTGTACCTACACTCCACTGGGTACACCGATGCTTAAATAAGGTAAACACAGGTACATTTTTATTACTTTTCTCTATTCCTGTGATGTCACACAAACATGCCGTTCAAAAAGTGAAGGAAAATATGCAGACCCTGTACTAAAAACTAGGACCATCTGTACTCTAGTTTTGCACATACAGATGCTGCCACAGGAATAGTTATGTGACAAGCACTGAGAATCCTGCCATTTATTCCTCCATTTGCTGTGGTTGCGCTATGTGCCACAGTGTGCAAAAAAATTACAGAAATTAAAAAATATTTATTAAAAGTGGACAGAGATGGCACATTTTAACAAACAATAAAGAGGATGAAACAGAACTTGTGAACTGTGCACTGTTTACATACGCCTTCACACTTCACAAACCTACATGTATCCCCCAATGTCATCATTCACTGTTGCCATCCATTGAAAACAAACACTGTGGAAGTGCCTACACAATGTGAACAGCCTTACATGGTTGCAGTATATTGTGATTCAGAAATTCTAATGAGTTTTAACCTCATTTGCATTTTCACAATGCTGACAGCCCCTGAATCTACATGGTTGATAACTGTGTAGGCAGGGAAACAGAAGGGGGACCCTATGTTATGAAGACAAGGGAGGGTATTACTTTGTTAAATACTGCACAGAGAAATACTGGTTTTGATAGAATTTGACTGTATTCTGTCCAATACATACTGCATATGCTTACATGACAGTATGAATATTTTATTTCATGGGGTTTACACTTTTAGCTGTCTCCATTAGTTACGAGTATGTTCTTCATTTTGGGGTAGGGGAGCAAAGCTGCATTTATGTTATGGCACTTAAAAAGGAATTGTTGGTATCGTTAATCTAATTTTCTATCATCCACCATGTCTAATAATGTCATAATGTGTGTGGGGTTATATGTTACAGTCAGTTTTCTACACATCTAGGGACTTTTACTTGCTCTTGTTTCTGTGTAGACTCCTTTGAGTCACTGTATTCGGAAAAGTTTTGAATACATAGGCAACACGAGCACTGAGTATACATGGTTGCTTTACAGTTTTTTAAATCACTCCACCATGTTGGTTTGCTTCATTAGCATGCAATTCAGCTACTTATGCTGTAATGTGTATGCCACTGAAACTGCCATCTTTGCATGTGAGTGCATGCCACTACACAGAGTTTACTGAATCTAAAAATATTTGCTGCCATGTGAGCATTGCATCTCAATGCGGACATGGTCAAAAATGACTGTGTAGGCTTTATTGAATCCTGCCTATAGTCTCAGCAGTGGGTACCAAGATACAATCACTAGGAATTTTCATTTATCAAAAAACATAAGGGACATTTAAATGATTGTTGCCTTATTATTAGAGATTCTTGGCATTTTTACAGAGTTTGAATGTTGTCAGTTTTGTTGAAGAGTTTGGGTTGGTTACTGTTGATGTTATCAACCCTTTCATGGTGTTAGCCCATGAGACAGGAGTAGACTGGCTTATGTAATTACTGTTTGAGGACATTTGTCTTTCAAATTATGAAGCACACCTGAATTTATGAAATTTAATGTTATTTAGCAACTATATATTTGTTTGAAATAGAGGTTTTCATCAAGTATCTGGGGTAGCAGTGATGTGGCATCCATCATTATGTAAGGTAATGTTGTTTTACTCATTTGGAAAAAAAACATTTGTGTTTAATTCTATTTACATCAAACATTTACATGTTTATTACCATTTTGTTTTTATTTTTTGAAGATTTTTTTTACAAATTTCTTGAATAATTAAATCAGACCTCATCCTTCTTAAGGTTCATGACACATTGAATTTCAGTCCATTAGTTTTCTGGATATCATAATTTTTAATAAAAAACCCAAATCACTGTTTGCTTATACTATTTTTTTGTAAACTAACATTCATTAATTCATACTTGTATTTGTCTACTTACCATCCCTATTTTCAAAAGCAAAGTTTTGTAAAGGATCAGAAGATCCTTTTATCTAGAGTAATAAGTGATTACAGCATGTTACTAAGGGAATTTGATATTGTCTGCTAGAAGTTTTTGACCACAGGGTACCCATATATACTCAAACAGGGTGAATATTCATGAGCTGCCTTTTGCAAATTGAAATTACTTTGTATCCAGGGATATAATGCCACCTATATCAGGGTTTATTAACTTAACTATAATATGACTGATAACCTTGCAAATAATACTAATGAGACTAATAGACCTGAGATTTCCAGGGTCAACAGATGGGACCAAATTTATGCAAGAAGTCCACAACTTCCAATCTCCATCTCAGTGATATAACCAGTAAAATATATATATATATATATATATATATATATATATATATATATATATATATATATATATATATATATAGGTTTACCTTTACAAAGGCAAAACACACTTGTGGGATTGCTCATATGAGCGAATCATAACTTCGAAAAACAAAACCACAACAGTTTCCAATGTTTGAAAATCAGGAAATCAAAATGCAGATTTGCTGATTTTCGAACATAAATGTCAAAAAAAATGCAATGAAGTATAAAGCAAGGGGGCAAGCCCCCCTGCACCACCCCATATGGGGGGGCTGTGCCACCCACACCCCCCTACTTTAATATTCTAACTCCGAGATTGCACTACAGTGGGGAAAGTGACCATTTTCCAATCCCCACTACAGTGCAATCCACCCCAAAATGCTGAATCTGCAATGAGCAAATATCACTGTGCATTCGCTCATTGCACATTCAAACATTTTTGCGCTTGACGTTTGCAAAGTTTGCAAACGTCCTTTCGAACATTTGCTATTCACCCATGTGCAAAATGCACACATGAAAGTAAACCTATATATATATATATATATATATATATATATATATATATATATATATATATATATATTTACCATTTTTAACTTTCATATCATCAAGATGACAATATCGAAAGTTTAAAAACATGAACACCCAAAAAATCATATTTTCTCTCTGGGTAAGTGACCACTTGGCCACCAACAAGTAAAATAGAAATGTAACAAAATTAAACCCACCAAAGTTGGGGGGTTTTGTCCCTCCGCATCCCCTAACTATATATACCAACTCTGAGATTGAACAACAATGGAGAAAAGGGCAAAGTTCACCATGGTGGCCAAGTGATCACTTACCTGGAGAGAAAATACGATGTTCCAGGTGTTCATGTATTTAAACTTTCAACATTGTCATCTCGATAATATGCAAGTCAACGAAATGATAAATCGACTATATGAAGGGGACCCATTTTTCTCTTTCCTCCATAGTAGAGTAAAATTGGAATTTCTTATATTAGTTGGCAGTCCAGTAGATGCAGTCCCAACATATGGAAAGGAAAAAACAAGAGTCTTTTCCCCTGTGGAAAAAATATTTGGACAATTTGGCTGGCAGTCATGTTTATAACTGACTTGAATTTTTTCTGAGTAACACTTGGCGGATTAGCATACATACATTTATTTGGCCTCAACATCATCATTTAATGCTTCAAACAAAATAAAGTAAATCAGATGAGCTTTTAGATATATCCTACTATCAGTGACAGTTGTTTCCCTCATCAAATATATTATATCTTCTACTAATATTTAGGCCCCTAGCCTGAAATCCTTTTGATATATGCATGTTACTAGTCAGTGAATCCAAAGAAACTTTTGTCAAAATTTAATAAAATCAATATATTCATATATTATTCATATATTCATATTCATATATTCATATATCTATGTGTGTGTGTGTGTGTGTGTGTGTGTGTGTGTGTGCACTTGCACATGTGTGTGCTCAGAGAATAAATATGTATGCATAATTTATGTGTATATGTATAAGATTCATATTGACTCATTGAAGGTAATGTCAGTGAGTCCCAAAACTCTTAAATGGCTTTGCTGTAAACCACATTCTGTGATCTTAAAAAAATGGCTTTTTGCAGGGAGACGTTCACTCTACCAAACCTCATGATAGGACAACTCTATACCCTCTACCTTTTATCAACTGACGCCATGGTCACAACAATGGAGAAAATGTGATTTAAATTCCCCTTATATAGATTGGTACACTACTGTACTGAGAAATAAAGGATTGCATATTGTTTTAAAAATTAGCTATGATTCACGTTATACTCAAATAGTAAATAGACCTACTAGGGAAAATAATGCAGTTTGAATTAAATATTTAGAATTAGTAAGCTATTTTGGCATTGAGCCTAAGTTACCTGATTCTGATCATCTTTGTGTTTGTTGGAAAGCTAATTGAGGTTTTGTTAAAGATAAAGGTATTGATAATGCTCTTAAATATAAATATTTTTAGACAGAATGTAATAATCAGAAATTAATTAAATGGGAGTTTCATGGGAACATGGAAATACTTCTGTCTATGACTGTTGGGACAGATTCTATATAAAGGTTTAAATCCCGATAGAAATTTTTTTCCATCATGGAGTGGCATTAAGACAATTTAAGAAGAAAAAAGCTTGGTGGACATATAGAATGGAAAGGCTTAATATGAAAAAGAAAAGATTTTGGAAGTTGGTCAAGAGTACACTAAGTGAATCTAATATGCAAAATTACAGAATTTCAAGATAAATTAAAGTAGGACAGTCAGCAACATTAGGAAGTAATATGAGATGGATTTGGCTTCGCACATGGTAGGTAATAGCAATGCTCGTTTTAATCATCTTAGGTGTTATAGAAAGTCTTATGAAATTAACATTACTGTTAATGACCATATGGCTTAATGGTTAAAGGTTTTGCCTCCCATGCACGAGATACAAGGTTCAATCCTGACATCCAACCAATACCTGTTTGGAGTTTACATGTTTTCCCTGTGTTTCCATGTGGTTTCTCCCATGTCCGAAAAACGTACTGAGTGTTTCCATCTCAAACTCACCAAAGAATGGAGCTGTGGGCAGCAGCACAGACTCCACATAGTTCCCTATAGGGGGAAGAGTTGCACAGACCAACTGCTTTGGCATCTATTGTGGCACGCAGTATCTTCAAGATAGGAGAACATGGATCACAGACTGTGTGCTGTGACAGGGCTAGCCACTCAACGGTGCAAAATATGGCTCTAGGTGATTCAATCATGTTGACTAATGTTGCCCAAAATGGGCATGTGTAGTTACCGGTGATATGTGGGTTGAGGACCTGGCCTACTCTGACCCACACTAGGGACCCTTGCTAATGGTGGGAGGGGTATATATGCCCCTATTGGCACTGAGAGGATGCAGCTTGGAAGTGGATGACATGATGATATGGAGGAGGTGGACATCCTATTCATCCAAGATGGAAGGGCAGTGCAGCAAAACCACTTGGCATGGGATCCAGACTCTACTACTCAGCTATGGGACAGGCTAGAAATGGTGTAGGAATTGTGGTGAGAAACAGGCTTCAGAAAGCAGTGAGGGATATCATCAGAATTAATGACAGAATCGTGGCAATCAGACTCCAGTGTAATGATAGGGCAGTATTCATAATCTCTGCATATGCCCCACAACAGGGTTGTGATAATGAGGAAAAGAGTGCATTCAGACAGCCGTTGCAGGACAACATGAATTGGTGTTGATAATGAGTGACTTGAATGCACATATCAGGACAGATAGAATGGGTTATGAGGACTGCCTGGGTCCACATGGGTACAGCAGCAGGAATAAAGAAGGAGAAGCGATTCTAGACTTCTGCCTGACAAATGGCTAGACAGTAGCCGAAACATGGTTCAAAAAGAGAGACAGTCACAAGATCACATACAAGAGTGCCCAACATGTAACTCAGGTAGACTTCCTCCTAGTAAGGAAAAGTTACTATGGTAGAATCCATGATTGCAAAATTATCTCCAGTAAAACAATGGCCCACAGTATAAACCATTAGTTGCCACAATCAGCTGCAAGCAGTAGTCATAGAAGGCTCTAAGGTCAACAGAGGCCAGGCTGAAGACCTGGAAATTGACTTGAGAGAAAGTACAGCAGTTTATGGAATTACTCAGGGCTCTAGCACACAAAGAAGAGGAGGAAATAGGTGGAGTTGAAGAAGACTGGCAGTGCCTAAAAACAGCATGTTTTAGGACTACAGAAAAGATATGCGGTCGAGCCAGGTATGGAAATAAGGTACATAAGAAAAGCTGGTGGTGGAATGCAGAAGTGCAGATAGTCATCAAAGGAAAGGAGTGTAGGAAGAAGTGGGAGATAGAAAAGACTGACAGGCTAGGAAGGACTACTGGTTGGTTAACAAAGAAGCTAAGAAAGAGCAATAGCAAAGAACAGGGCATCGAAGGCACTCTACCAACTTCTGGAAAGTGACTCAGTAAGGGGCACAAAGAAACTATATTAGGTTGAAAAACAAAGACAGAAAGATAAAGAAGATAGTCAGACAACTTTCATAAGGGATGCCAGAAACAACCTGCTCACCAGTCCATAAGACATCAAAAGCAGATGGAAGGAGTATTTCCAGTAGCTTCTGATTGAAGAAATCCCCACAGGAGCTGTACTTCCGTCTTCGATGAGTGAAGAAGAGCATCCCACCTTCGAAGAAGTAAGAACAGAACTAAGGAAGATGAAGTCAGAGAAAATCAGCAGGCTTACATGAGGTCACAGCAGATATGATAAAGATGCTGGGTGAGATATGGGAGAAATGGATCCTGAGGGTACTAATAGCATTGTGGAGAGAAAGATGTATCCCAGATGATTGGAGAGTAAGCATACTACAGTGGGAGTGAGTGTATACCAGGGTTCAACTCTGAACCTACTGCTGTTCATGCTGGTGATGGACTGCATTAGCAAACAGTTTGGAGGGGGCAGATAACAAAGCTGTTGTATGCAGATGATATGACAGTACAGGCAGGCTCTGAGCTAAAACTTCAGCAATGGATAGAAGAATGGAATGTGAATCTGAAGGCACATGGGATGAAACTAAGCACAGATAAGATGGTGGTAATGTCAGAAAATTGGAGAAATCATAAGAAGCTGAGATTAGAGATAGAAGGGAAACTAGTGGAACAGGTAAACAGCTTCAAGTATCTGGGAGGGGTGGTTAAGGAGAAGGGTAGTCTGAATGAAGAAGTCAAAGCTAGAATCAAAGTGGCTGCATAGAGTATCAGGTGTAGTCTATGACAGAAGAATGCCAAAGAATCTGAAAAGTAAGGTGTACAAGACAGTGGTGTGACCAGTACTATTGCATGATAACCGAAACCTGGGCAGTAAAGGCAAAACAGTTGAAGAAGCTAGAGGTGATGGAAATGAAGTGTCTGAGAAAGGTGGTAGGATGCACACTGTGGGATAGATGAAGAAATGAGGACATAAGAGCAGAAGCCAAAGTAGCTCCGATTGCAGAAAAGATCAAAGAAAACAGATTACAGTGGTTTGGGCACGTGTAGAAAAGCAGAAGACAATATGGTGAGGAAGATTTAGGACAGAGAGGAAGAAGGTAAGAGGAAGGAAGGATGGATTGTGTGAAAGAAGATCTGCAACAGTCAGGCATGAGTGTTGAAGTGACATGAGTATGGCACTGAATCGAGAGAGTTGGCAACAGTTAACACAATACCCCAACCCCATGTAGAAAATAATGGGAAAAAAGCGGCTGATGATGATGGTAACATTACTGCAATAACGGATAAGTGAATATCTGATCCTCATTTATTAACATCAGTTTTTGTTCAAAGGTTTTCATCTATGTCAACTAAAAAAGTATGGTTCTTTTCTTGGATGAGATCAAGAAAGCTTAAAAAAATATCAGTCCTACTTCTTCACCTGGTCATGGCAACCTGAAGGTTTCTTTTATTTTTTTCTATCTAGAGTTTACAGACCCTTGTTAAACTGTATCTGGTGATTATTTCAGAGAAATTAGTAAAGTGGTTACATTCCACAAAGTTTGAAAACAGCTATTGTAATTAATTTTCATAAGGGAGGAAATAATTTAACTGTAGATAATTTTTGTCTAGTGAGTTTAACATGAATTACAGGCAAATGTTTGAGGGGGGTTCTTTTAGGATTATTAAATCAGAGGATTTGGCCAGATTTAAATATATTTCAGTATGGATTTAAAAAGTTATCTCATGTATGTCCAGTTAAAAAATGTATTTAAATATATGCAAGGTAGTTGATATGGGACTAATGGTGGATGTGGTCTGTTTAGATCTTTCAAGGGCATCTATTTCTGTTCCTCATAGTGAAGTTGTTAAAACTATGGTAGATATTAAGATAACCCAAATTATTTTAAGGATGATAATAAGTTGGTTGAACTTTTTGACTATTAGTTAGAGAAGGTAATGTTCTTTTAGAGGCATCAGTGATTAATATTGGAGTCCCTCAAAAGTCCATTTAGGGGTTAATGTTATTGAACATATTTATGGCAGACTTTCCAATAGTGGGGGAATTTGGATTAGTATGTTTGCTAACAGCTCCAAGATTGGATTGATTGTAAACTCAGCTCACAATCAAGCAAAGCTGCAAGGATTTCTTGACAAGCTGTTTTTGTGGTCTAAGAAAACAATCCATAGAATTTAATGCTTAGAAAACTAAAGTAGTACATTTTAGAGTTAATAATTTATTTTTTTTCCATATGCAATAGATCATGACATGATAAACACTGATAAAATGAAGGATTTGAGAAGTACTTTTGATAGTGGATTAACTTATTGGATATAATCTAAGTATTGTTAAAATGTATTGCAACAATTAAAGATATCATAAGAAGTATAGCAAGAAGAGATTTTTGATTTGATTATGCACATCTGTCTGGCTATATATTGAATATTATCCCCCAACATCTGTATAATGTACACCAGATGTAAATACTGAAATTACTTCAGAGATACTTTCTACACAAATGTTGAGAATTTAATATTTAAACTATCTGTATAGATTGAAGTAGTTATCTTTGAATTCAGCTAGCTAGAGTTTCTTGAGGGAGTATCTTATTTTAATTCATAAATGTTTGACAGATGAGACGTTGATAGATTCTTTAGGTATTGAATTTAGATATAACCATTTGTGCATTAAAAATTATGGTTTGTTTGTTACATCTCTAAATTATAGGACTACACTACTTTCATGGAAGAGCATGTACTTCCTGGAATAGTCTTCCAGTTTGCATTAAAATAGCAAAACAGTCTAGAAGTATTTACAAATCATTTGGATGATTTTTTGGGAGCTTAAGTGTTTACTTTTCCAGTTAGTTATAGCAAACTCAGTAAAGGTCTCTTAGGAGGTTTGTGTTTAAGATACCTATAGACTGAAACATTGATATATTGAAAAGGCAAAGTCAATGTCACTGGCTGTAGGTTTTCAAAGAAATCATTTCAGAGGTTTTGAATCTACAAAATTACCTTTGTTGAGTTCTCTGTTTCCCAAGATTAGTATCATAAATGCTTTTGCACCCATATAAAATCACTCCTTTTTATTCACATCCCCTATAATGCATCTGTTGACATGGACAGAACTGTAACTATAATTAAAATAATCAGTAGTATAAATCTTTTATGCTGACGCTGTAGCTACCTTTTCTAGCACTACAAAAGCAGTGTTCTTTGGACTGTTAGAAAATATGCCATTTAGTGATTATTCTACTTTTGCCAGATTGCACTAATTGTAAAAATTTTAATATTTTTCAAAGGAAATGCATCTTTACACAAAGAGATATACATCCTGTATTAATATTTGACATATGGCTCATAAAGATTTCAGCACTGAAAACTGAATTCAGCAGAGAGGCATAAAACAAAATAGGATACTAAATAAGGATTAATGTTGCATAAAAAGCACATGCCACTTTGACACTGCTGCTTCAAGCAATTGTCTTGAGAAACAGTATCAAATGAACCATGGATGTAATTCACTAGTAACACTATTATAAGTCAAAGAGAAAATATACCAGGAAATGCAGATAAACAATTTAAAATGGCAGTGATTTAATATGGTCTTTGTCCTGCTGATGGACAGCACTCTCAGGAAATTTGGCTTGCTAGACCATAAACGGAAAAAGCCACTAAAGGATCAGTTTGAAGTCATGGTAGTATGACAGCTTCCTTAACAAGTCTAGCTGCATAGCTGTCAGAGATACTTTGATTAATGTTTGTGCATAGCAACTTTGAACAATATGGGTAAAAGACTGCATTTTTTTGTAAAGTCATCCAGACAACAGCTTTTTGACTTACTGATTTGTGACTGTGGAGCTTAATGTTATTTACACCTTATGGTTTGCTTTTGAGACTTTTTGCATCCCACTCCCTGTTTTTGGAATTATATTGCAAAAGTAAACACTACATTTCTCAGCTTCAACTATTTAGGCACTGTTTGTGGGTATTTATGGTGGAAGAAGCATTTTAGATAGCTCCAAAACTGTTTTGAGCTAAGAGGGGCTTCCTGCAGGTCATGAAATATTTTTCTTGGTAACCATTAAAATAACGTAACTTGAATTTCCAAGTTCTGAAATGTAGAAACGGAATTACGGAAAATCCAGACTTATTCTAAATCTGAGATTGCCATTTCTTGGAATATTGCTTTCTCTTCAAGGTATGGTAATCTCCATGTTGATATATATAAGTTTGGGGGTGTGGGGGGTATCCCCTCCCTGCAAGAAACAAGTATAAAGGAGAAGGACAATGTTCAGTGTTTGCTCTTCTTCTTTTGTATTGTTTTTGAGTCAGCAATACAACTTTTGACATTTTAGAAGTCAGCCATTTTTATCTGGCATGTTGCTGCTGCCAGCAGCTATGCATTTCTGTTTGCTTTTGTACAGATTACCTGTAGTTGGTACAGTAATATATTTTCCCCAGATATGATCACCTTAGAAAATTATTTAATTTTTCAGTTGATCAGGACGAATAGACTTACTGAATATTTATTTGTTTGTTTACTTATTTATTTTATTTATTTAAATGTGTTGGCTAGGGTACAGCACTGACATAAGTTGACTTATTTCAAACATCATATGACCACAGAAATCTGAGATTCCTAACGGGAAGGAGGCTATTGATGATGTCTATAAAAGGAAAGTGGAAGGGCTAGGCAGCATCTTTAGGAGATTTAATTTAATTGGTTGGGAACTGCTCTGTGCCTGCTCTTCTTTGTTAAAAGGTGCACTGACTCTAAGAACTCAGGCTTTTGACTTTACTATAGTTTTCAATTACCTGGACGTGGAAGCATGAATACTATGAGATCATTTATGTTGGCAGGTAATCATTGAATGAGTAATCAGTACTTGTTGGCATTTCGGTGATTTTTGCTAACAAAAGTAGTTTTACACTTGAGAGATTATATATGAAGACAGTGTTGTGAACTACAGTTCAGCTGTTCAGGTAAGGCATATTTGGTTTTAATTCTGTTAAGACATCCATGTCCTTTCTATGTCAATGCAGATTTCTCCAGGTAGTCTATTTTACTTCTAAATCTCTAAACATTATGAACATTTGTGTGAATACTTTTTTTTCAAGCAAATGGCCATAATATTGATGGCCGACATATTCATTTTAATATTGAAAACAAAACATTGCCAGCTGACTGCACATGCTCATAGGATTAACCTCAGTGCATACAGAGTAAATATATTTTTTTGAGGGCTATGCCCCTGCATACATACGACTCCCTAATTATATATGCTGTCTCTGAAATTGCAAAATCCTTGGATTGAGGGCATATTCTCCTATGCTAGGCACTGTCAGTCTCAACCACCTGTTGACCTTCTGGTTTGTCAACCAAAGTGTGTCAAATAAAACAGATGCTGATATTAGAACCTTTTCATTCTAAAAGATGAATCTCAGATATATACTTCATATGTGAGCATGTGTGTTCCACAAAATTGTTTACATGGTTAAATAACATATTTTTGAATGGATTTTATAAAAATGTATTGAACAAAATGTTTGAAAAGAATGCATGGAACAATGGTATTTCATCAAGATCACTAAATACCAAAGAAAAGGAAATTTTCTGTTTTTTCAAGAGTATGTATTTTTAGAGTTGGTATATTTAATATGTGGGGGTGTGAGGCATTCATTTCCCCATGTGGGACAGTGGAGAGGCTTGTTCCCTTCAAAAAATATTAGCATTTTTCAGGGTACCTTACTCCGATAATTTTCTTTGTCAATATATTTTACATGGGAAAATGTAATTTGAAGTAAATGTGCTTGTATGGGTTAGAATAACCCATATAAATATCTTTATCTGTCTCTCTGTCTGACAATCTATGAAATAGAGATAAGTGGATAGGTAGATGTATAGATAGATAGATAAATAAGACATGTAGATAGAAAACAGATGGGTATATGTCAGACGGCTGAGAGGTTTTTTTTGGTTGATGCAGGATTCACTGGTTACATTCTACAAAGTCCTGTTTCAATGACTACTAGATTCATACGTTCATAGGAGTTTCTTAGGCTAATGGCCCTAGGGCCCTAACAAGCCTAGCCATGCAATACCCCTGTTCTCTAGTTGATTATGGTTAGATGGGTGCTGTTAGCAGTGCAAATCAGTGATTAGCACCAACTGCTCCTGTCCACGAGGGACATAGGTGCCATCCCCAGGGTGAATTTATGGTCTCCCATCCAATTGCCAAGGTTGCACTTAAATAGGGTCATAGAGGATCTCTGCTTCATGGAAAGTGGGAGTTTATTTCAGAGGAGCGGCAATCTCTGGGAGACATAGCTGTCTCCCCAACATGTTCTGTTTATGTCACAGGCTAGGTTGAGATCCCTGGAGCTAGTGACTTTTCCCATTTGATTTGTAGACATGCATCATTTCCATTAAGGCAGGGTCAGAGATCACTCTGTAGGCAAGAAACAGGTCATGTCTTATCAGCCTGTAGGATACAGAGTACAGAGACAGGGCCTTCATGTTTGGGAAGCCTTCGGTTTTCCTGGTTAGCAACTCTGTGGTCTCTACAGTTGATGAGGTACATGCAAAAAGGAGCATTGTACTCAATTAGTGGTCTGATGAGGGTCGAGTATAGAGGAGTTATAACATTGTTAGTCTTGGATACAATGTCCTTATTTATAAGATGCTTTCCTTACCACTTTGGAGACATGGTGATTCAAGTTTAAACTGCTATGAGTCTGTGTGTTTCCAAGTCTCTCACCACTGTGTTTGAGCTTAGGGGGGATGCTATCTATAATGTAATTTGCAGGTGCCACTTCTTTGCCAAAGGGGATAATGATGCACTTTTTGTGTTTAGTTTTAGACTGTGATTCTGGCATCAATCATTAGTCTGTGTTAGCCCCTTTTGTAATAAGTTAACATCATTGGGGGACTCAATGATTGCACCTAGTTTGCAGTCATCTGTGAACTTGGTAAGCCACATGCCATCTACCTTTGCTCGAATATCCGAGAAATATATTCCAAATAATAGAGGGACCAACAGAGATCCCTGTGGTACACCACTGGTAACTAGTCTACTGGTGGATGTAGAATCCCTAACTTTGACAGTATGCATTCTATCGGTGAGCCAGTTTGCCATCAATCGAGTGACATATAGGATAATTCCCAGCTGGGAGAGTTTTTCAATGATACCTTAGTGGGGGATTGTGTCAAAGGCCTTGGCTAAGTCAAAATAGGTGATATGTCCTGCTTTGTCCTTATCCAGGGCTTTGGTAACATTCTTGAAGAAGTCCACCAGGTTTAATAAGCAAGACCTGCCCTTAACTAAGCCAAACTGGGTTGGGTCAAGAGTTTGGAGGTCGACTATGTCCTTGTTGATAAGGTCCATGGTGATTCTTTCCATGGCCTTGCAGATAAAGCTGGTTAGACTTATGGGTCTGTAGATCCCAGGGTCAGCTGACGGACTCCCTTTGTGCAAGGGGTTACTGGTGCTTTTCTGCACTCTGTTGGAATAAAGACAGTGCCAAGAGGTTGCACTAGGTCTTGTTTTAGATTGTTAAGTAAGCAGACTGATATGTTATCTGGTCCCATGGAGAATGTGTTTTTTGACCTTGGAGATGGTAGGTAGTGGATTTGTGACAGGGATGCTTTGGTATGTGTCTGGTGGGGACAGCGGGGTAAAATTTGTGGCATATCTGTCCAGCAGCAAGATGGCAATTTCTTCAGCTTCACTGTGACAAGTACTGCCCACAATCAGTTCGGCATATGGCTGGGCATTTCCTTTAAGATTTTAGACATAGGTAAAGAAAGTCTCAGCATTGTCTTTAGCTAGCAATGCTAATTTAGCCTCATAATTGGCTTTGGAGGACTTTACAAGATATCTGATTTTCTTGCTCAAGCTGTGGAGGGTGTTCTTCCTCTGTTGAGTAAGTTCCCGCTTGTTCTTGGATATGAGTTTCTTCCTTTTGCTATATAACCTGTTTATACTTGGGGTCCACCAGGGTGTCCTGTTTCTTCGGAAGAGCTTGGTTTTGATCCTGACAGGTATAGCTGAGTATATACAGTTGTTTAAATGTCTATGCAGGGCATTTCTGTATTCCTCTGCATTGGAGTCATTGTTGGCTGTGTTAGCGGGGGGGGGGGGGTTGAAATTTCTTATACCCTATAGTAAGCTAAAGTTTATTTTGGAGACATTTTTCAGTTTGTTTGCTCTTGTGGGGGTTTCCAGTCTGATCTTTACTTCAAATGTGGCAGATTTATGGTCTGACCTCACCAGGGAGGGCAGCACATAGTGGGTAGTGTAGTGATCCTTCATGTTGGTGTCTACCAGGTCAAAGACATTCAAGCCCCTTCAAGGGATGCAGACAAGCTGTTCCAGAGCATATGAATTAACAAAGTCCAGGAACATCAGAGCAATCGCATTTCTGCACATGTAAATTGTCAAATTTGTGGAAGCATAGTTGAAATATCCCATGACCAATGTGTTTGGCTGTTTAGGGAGTGATTCTAGCAAGTCCAGCTAGTCGGTGTGTTTCTCTTGGTTCGTGGTAGGGGACCTATAACTAACAATTATGCAATAGGGTATTTTACCCATATTTAATTGTATCAGGGAAATACCTCTTGAAATTCATACTGTTTAACCAGTTTCAAGGTGTATTTGGATTTAATGAAGATGGATACACCTCTACCTTTGGTTCTTTCATGCTTGTTTTGGGGTCTGAATGTGTAGAAGGCATTGTAGCCTTGTATGGCAAGGGGTGATCTCTGTGGCCTTGAATCAAGTCTCAGTGACTGCACAGATGTCAACATCTTCCAAGGTGAGGAGTGCTTCCAGGGAGTTCATTTTTCTCTTGAGGCTCCTAGCATTAAGCAGCATAACCTTAAGTGTGTCTTGAGTGGATTTTTTTACATCAGAATTTTTTTTGTTTTGACATTGCATAAAAAAGGCACTATGGGGGAGGCAAACATCTTTGCTAGTATCCAAAAGCCTAGAGGAGACAGGTGAAGACCATGTCTCGCAAAGCAGTGTGGTCTGCTGTTCATGTCTTTCCAGGCTGACAGATACTGAATCCCCATTTGTTGACACCAGAAGCTAAGCAATTGTTGAAGTCAATCATTTTTTGTCTTTATTTTGGCATCAATCTGGGTAAAGGTAAAATGCTACTTAGTGCTAGGGATATAACTGCCTGAGTCACATAATCTGAGACTTCAATCATGTTTCTCTTCATACAGTCTAGAGAGGTATGTCTCATGTCATTTACTCCAACATGTACTATGACAGAGTCATAATGGTAATTGTTGTTGAGTGACTTGAGTGTGTGCATGATTTGATGGATCCTGACACCTGATAAGCAGCTAACTGTAACTTTCTCATTGCCCAGCCTGGTGAGGGGGACATCTGTTTGTCTCACTATGGAATTGCCTATGACAAAGACATTTGAGGTGTTTAACCTTAGGGGCTTATTTGTTGAGACACTTGTATGTGTGTTGCTATGTGAAGTGAGGTTTGTTCATGTTCCAGTATGTGAGATCTGTTTGTGCTTGGGAGGTCTCTGGTCCTTTGGTAGGTTCTTGGTGAGTATCTCCACATAGGCGGATATATGTGACTTGACCTTGTCTTGTGTGAGAGGAGAGGTGTGTGTGCTGACAACCTGCTTGATGTCTTGTGTATTGATACATGAGAGGACTGATTCCAGCTTCATGGTATAGTTACATCTCTCATATACTGTATTGTTTGATTTAAGAGCAAGTGGTTGTCAATATACATGAGGAATTACCACATTGCCCTAGGATGCCCATGTCAGTCAGGCTAGCTGGTGAAATGTTGGGAAACTGGCTGTTTATTGTAGCAGGTTAAACCATAAGTACTTGTTGGGGAGTGGACAGTTTGAATTAGCTATTGCTTTAGGACTAACTCGACTAACTAAAGAAGAGGTCTTATTCTGTTAAGGATTGGGGGAAGGAGGATGGTGACACTGCTCAGTGCTCAGCTAAGGTGCTATAGCAGTGCGCAGCTGAGTTACCCGCAGCACAGCAGGGAAGCTTGGGAGGGTTCCACTGACAAACATCTAAGGAAAAAATAGTTTCTAGGAGTTTGTTACTATACAGGGCATCATTAACCCACATTGTGCATTGCGCAGCTACAGGCAAATGTGAGGCTTATATACAGGAGAAATTAAATGGGTTTAAATGAGTCTGCCAATAGAAAATTACACAGTAATCCTTCCTCCAGCAATGCTCAGCTCAAAGAGGGCTATATCCACAATCTTCTCCCACAAGGTGCAGGGGAGCCCTTCTTAATGTAAAACAGATGGATTTGAGTTCAATTGTATAAAAAGCAGGTATGATTCAGCAAGTCTGAATATAGTCTATGCTATCTAAGCAATGTTACAGTGCAAAACAAGTGCAGATAATGAAGCAGGCACAAACAGAAAAAAAGTAAAAAAGGCACCAATTACTGCAGTAAAACAGTTAAATGTGGTTGAAAAAGTGCAGCTAAATTTCAGAATAAAGTTAATTTCTTGTTCTTAGCTTTGGATGGCTTTGTTTCAAGCAGAAACACTCTAGACCACTGGCAAAGCAGAGCAGCTCTAGTTAATTGAGCCAAAACACATGCAAATGCAAGGTTTATATAAAACAGGCAAAGTTAAACAGTTTCAAAATAGTCTGAAAATAGGAAATCACACACAATGATCCTTCCTTCAGCAATCCCCAGCTCAGACAAGGCTATATCCACACTTCTGTCACAAGGGTGCAGGGCAGCCCTTAAAATTGCTGAATTTGAGTTCAAGTGTGTCATAAGCAGGCTAGATTCAGAAAGTCTGGATCTAGTCTATGCTATCTAAGCAATATTACAGTGCAAAACAACTGCAGGCAATGAAGCAGACACAGACAGAAAAAGTAGTCAAAAAGCAATAATTAATGCCGTAAAACAGTTAAATACAGTAGATTGATCGGCACACTTCTGTCAAAACGGCACAGATAAACACCTTCTTAATGTATCTGATTTGGAGCCCAAGTGTAACAAGACCACACAAGCTACCTACAACAGCCCTACAACTAACAGATACAATGTAATAGAGTGCAATTAGCTACATAAATCAGCAGTAGAAAGTACATGTTTTCCTTTAAATTGCTGAAGTACAGTCACAATATACGAGAAGTGCAAAAAAAAAATACGTAGAGCCCTTTTGTGCATTTTCCAGAGAGATCAGGCAAACACCTACCGCCACCAAACAAATAATCCCAGTCCTCCCAATGCAAAAGCACAATAAAGGAGTAGAACAGAAAATGAGAGGTAAAATGCACTTTGCAATACAAGCAAAAGGAAAGGCAAATAAATCATTCAATGCATCAACAGAAGTATAGAAAGGGAGGATCTTATTAAGCTCAATTTACACTAGAGGTGGGCAGCTTAAAAATCACCAGGTTTAAAAAGCAAATCAACAAAGGAGAGGGTGGGTAGGAAACACAAGTAGGGAATCTCCAGCAGTGCTTTAGTTCCTGCAAGCTTGAAATCTTTTCCTCAAAAGACAAAGGGCCAGAAATTCATTGCATATTTAAGTATCACTCAAGAGACAATTAACCAATGAAAAAAAAAAAGTGAAATGCGCAGCCTATATAATTTAAGTGTCTATCCCCCACATAGAACAAAAACACCAGGTCATGCAGTTTTCTTAAAATAGAAAACAATATGGAGGAGGTAAAACAGAAAGCAGCTCTATCACAGATAAAAAAATCCTCATTCAGCAGGGAATCCCCAGCAGTGCTTTAGTTTCTGGAAGCTTGAAATTGTTTTAGCAAAAGACAGAGGGCCAGAAATTCACTGTGTATTTAAGTATGACCAAATGGCATCAGAACAGGATTTGTAACCCACAGTAAACCCTGTAAGTGATCATTCAGGAGATTTCATAATTTGTTATTCACCTGAACAGGATCACTCTTAAGTGAGTCAAATATGTGCAGGTTAACTTCTAAGAATAGAAACTTGTATGTGTGTGTGTGTGTGTGTGTGTGTGTGTGTGTGTGTGTGTGTGTGTGTGTGTGTGTGTGTGTGTGTGTGTGTGTGTGTGTGTGTGTGTGTGTGCGTGTGTGTGTGTGTGTGTGTGTGTGTGTGTGTGTGTATGTGTGTGTGTGTGTGTGTGTGTCTGTAGGTGGTTCTATTCTGTAGGACTGAATGTACAATATCCGCATTAAGAAATTCACACTTACAGAATATCAAACACTCTACATTTTGACCTATAAAAGACTGAGAATGGAAAACTATTTCCTCTCCTAATCTTCACACTAAACCCCCGACCCCATAACACTAACCCCAAATTTATCTGAATAGTGCTGTTACAAGAAGGTTTTTTTATGGTAAGGTGTATGGTTAGAATTGGAGGAAAGGGCCCTGATTTTGGTTAGTATCTATGGGGACTACCAGAATCTTAATTCTAATTTTATTGTACACATAAATGAAATTTTAACTAGAGCTGAAAGCAAGCTACACACTTCATTGTTTTCATGACCTTACAATTGCTTCTAGTAGTACCTGAACATTTTTTTCATAATTCTGCAGTAATACGATTAGCAAATACCCCAATAAATATGTCAGATTATATGGTAAAAATAATTGTTTGACAGTTTTGCATCAATGTTCATTTTTTCCTTTCTTTATGGAATATTTGCAGTATGCTAATTAGACTCGGGCATTGAAAATCATATTATTAAGCCAGAATGTGTTTTTGTGTTCTGCATATTCTGATAACACTGAAATGTAATGCCACAGTGGAAAGAGAATGCATAAAAGCATTTGAAATAATAAGGAGGAACAATGATAATTAAATAAGGAAAAATAAATCTTAGCAAAAGGTATTTAGGTAGATCAAGACCTCGTATACTTATTGTTTTTGATTGATAATTCTTTCCACAGATACTACACACTGTACTTCTAAATGAGCAACTCTATAGACTAATAGACCTTATTATTGTATAGTTGTCATTCTTATTTTCATGACTTCCAAAAATAAGTCTATCTCTTGTCAAGGACTGCAACCTGGCATTTTTCTTAATTCAGAAAGAACAGCCATGACCCTTCGTTTAACAAGCTCTGCACCTGCTAACAATCATGATGATTTCATTCCAGCAAATCAGCAGCACTTGAATCTTTAAACATCTTGCTTCTCTGAACTCCAGGGAATACTGACGTTATCATATGGATGCATTTAAGTTAATCCTTTGAAAGCCAAATGAGGCAGAAATCAGCAGCAGTATTTAAGTGATGTCCATAAGATCATTTGAAGTAGCAATCAGGCTTTAACCTGAAATTGAGATGAACACTCATCAGAAAGAAAGTGCAGAACAGAATTTGATTTTCTTGCAAAGTGAAAAAGTCTTTAAGCCACGATTAGCTCTGAATAGAGAACATTATTTGAAAAATTATAAAAAGAATTCAAAATAACAGAAATGACAAAAGCGTATCATCTGTATAGACCATAATGCATATTATTAGTAAAATAAAGATTCCTATGTCATTTGTCTTTTAATGATACCCATATCTCAAGCTGCAAAAGCCGTATGCTGTTACGACAGTTCATGCTTATGTTTTGGCTTTTGCTTCCGTCTTTGGATGTATCCCTTCACAATGGCCTCTTTTTTACTACCAGTGAAATAAGATTTGATCTTCAGAGAAAACTTTAGTTTTGTCTCTGTCTCAGTGTACCTCACAGCCCTTCACTAACTGGGTGGGATCAAGAGCAATTTTCTGTCTAGGTTTGATGGCCATTGTCACATTTTTTGAAAGCTTCTTGGAGCTATCAAATATATGTGCGAGGATATAACATTGGAACTAAAAAACAAAACACTTCACAGAATGCAGAACCAAACTTATAACAAAACAACATTCACTGCAAGGTAGCAGAAACACCATGAGTAAAATAATTTGTATTTATTCACAGAGATTTAGCCTTTTCATTCAAAGACTTCATTAGAATAAAATTTGCAGTAAAAAACACATTTAAATCATCATCATCTTTCGGCTTTTCCCGCTAGGGGTCGCCACAGCAGATCATCTCTTTCCATTTCTTCCTATCCTCTGCATCTTGCTCTGTCACACCAACTGCCTGCATGTCATCTCTCACCACATCCATAAACCTTATCTTAGGCCTTCCTCTTTTCCTCTTACCTGGCAGCTCCATCCTTAGCATCTTTTTCCCAATATCCCATCATCCCTCCTCAGCACATGTCCAAACCAATGCAATCTCATCTCTCTTGCTTTGTCTACAAACTGCCCAACATGAGCTGACCCTCTAATACACTGATTCCTAATCCTATCCATCCTAGTCACACCGAGTGCAAATCTTAACATCTTTAACTCTGCCACATCCAGCTCTGACTCCTGCCTTTTTGTCAATGCCACTGTCTGCAACCCATATAACATAGCTGGTCTCACTACCCTCTTGTAGACTTTCCCTTTCACTCTTACTGGTACCCATCTGTCACAAATCACTCCTGACACTCTTCTCCACCCATTCCACCCTGCCTGTACTCTCTTCTTCGCCTCTCTTCCACATTCACCATTACTCTGAACTGTTGATCCCAAGTACTTAAACTCATCCACCTTTACCAACTCTACTCCCTGCATCCTCACCATTCCTCTACCCTCCCTCTCATTTACACACATATATTCTGTCTTAGCCCTGCTGACCTTCATTCCTCTGCTCTCTAGAGCATATCTCCACCTCTCCAGAGTCTCCTCAACCTGATTCCTACTCTCACTACAGATCACAATGTCATATGCAAACGTCATAGTCCACGGGGCCTCCTGTCTGATCTCATCTGTCAACCTGTCCATCACCACTGCAAATAAGAAAGGACTCAGAGCTGATCCTTGATGTAATCCCACCTCCACCTTAAACGGATCTGTCACTCCCACTGCAGTCCTCAACACTGTCACACTACCCTCGTACATATCCTGTACCACTCTTACATACTTCTCTGCCACTCTCGACTTCCTCATACAATACCACAACTCTTCTCTAGGCACCCTGTCATATGCTTTCTCCAAGTCTACAAAGATACAATGCAACTCCTTCTGACCTTCTCTGTATTTCTCCAATAACACTCTCAGAGCAAACATTGCATCTGTAGTGCTCTTTCCTGGTATGAAACCATACTGCTGATCACTAACGATCACCTCCCTTCTTAACCTAGCTTCTACTACTCTTTCCCATAACTTCAAGCTGTGACTGATCAATTTTATCCCTCTGTAGTTACTGCAGCTCTGCACATCACCCTTATTCTTAAAGATAGGTACCAAAACACTTTTTCTCCACTCCTCAGGCATCCTCTGATTTTACAAAATTTCATTAAATAATCTAGTTAAAAATTCCACTGCCATTTCTCCTAAGCACCTCCATGCTTCCATTGGTATGTCATCTGGGCCAACAGCCTTTCCATTCTTCATCCTCTTCATAGCTCTCCTTACTTCCTCCTTGCCAATCTGTTTCACTTCCTGATTCACTATCCTCACATCATTCAACCTTCTCTCTCTCTCATTCTCTTCATTCATCAGCCTCTCAAAATACTCTTTCCATCTACTCAACACACTCTCCTCTCTTGTGAGTACCTTTCCCTCACTATCCTTTATCACCCTTACTTGCTGTACATCTTTCCCAGCTCTGTCCCTCTGTCTAGCCAATCGGTACAGGTCCTTTAATCCCTCTTTAGTGTCCAATCTCTCATACAATTCTCCATATGCCTTATCCTTAGCTTTCGCCACCTCTCTCTTTGCCATGTGCCTCATCTCCTTATACTCATGTCTACTTTCTTCATCTCTTTGGCAATCCCACTTCTTCTTTGCCAGCCTCTTCCTCTGTATACTCTCCTGTACTTCCTCATTCCACCACCAGGTCTCCTTGTCCTCCTTCCTCTGTCCAGATGTCACACCAAGAACCTTTCTAGCAGTCTCCCTTACTAGTTCTGCTGTAGTTACCCAGCTATTCATAACTCTCCACTGCCTCCCAGTGCCTGTCTTAACTCTTCCCTAAACTCCACTTCACAATCACCCTTTTTTAACTTCCACCATTTAATCCTTGGCACTGCTTTCACACTCCTCCTCCTCTTCTTGATCATCAATGTCATCCTACAGACCACCATTCTATGTGGCTTAACTATACTTTCCCCTGCCACCACTTTACAGTCTCCAGTCTCCTTCAGACTGGCCCTCCTACATAGAATATAATCCACCTGTGTGCATCTTCCTCCACTCTTGTACGTCACCCTATGCTCCTTCCTCTTCTTAAAATACGTATTCACCACAGCCATGTCAATCCTTTTCACAAAATCAACAATCATCTGACCTTCTGCATTCCTCTCCTTAACACCATACCTACCCTTCACTTCCTCATCCCCTCTGTTCACTTCACTAACATGCCCATTAAAGTCCGCTCCAATCATTAGTCTCTCACCCTTGGGTACACTCACCACAACTTCATCTAACTCACTCCAAAATGTCTCTTTCTCATCCATCGCACACCCAACTTGTGGAGCATATACACTAACAACATTCATCATTACACCATCAATTTCGAGCTTCATAAACGTCACTGTCAGACACTCTCTTCATGTCTAAAACACTCCTGGCATATTGTTCCTTTAGTATAACCCCTACCCCATTTCTCCTGCCATCCACACCATGATAGAACAATTTGAACCCATTTCCTAAACACCTGGCCTTACTTCCCTTCCATCTGGTCTCTTGCACGCACAATATATCAACCTTCCTTCTCTCCATCATATCAGCTAGATCTCTTCCTATACCAGTCATACTGCCAACATTCAAAGTTCCTACCATCACTGCTAAACTCCTAACCTTCCTCCTCTCTTCCTGCCTTCGGGCATGCCTTCGCCCTCCTCTTCTCCTTCAGCCAAGAGTAGCCCAATTTCCGCCAGCACCCTGTTGGCTAACAGTACTGAGGGTGGTCGTTGTTAACACGGACCTCGACCAATCCGGTATGGAAATATGAAATTTTTGCATCATAAGTGATGTGGCAGAATTTTTACACTGGATGCCCTTCCTGACGCAACCCTCCCCATTTATCCGGGCTTGGGACCGGCACAAAGAAATGCACTGGCTTGTGCATCCCCAGTGGCTGGGTTAGTAAAAACCACATTTAAATACACTAGTAAAAAATAAACACTTAATTTCGTAACCAGTCAACTAACAGTTTCAATTCAGTCTATAGAACACATTTCATTAATAACAATTTTGTATGTAAAATAGCCAGTATTAACAAAAAATATATTCTGAAAATTACTATATACAGATACTTTCATTAATATCAGTATATTTGTCTGCTTGCATCTTAACTTGCCAGAAAGTTTCTCTTTTAAGACATTTGTTATTGTAGTTACCGCTACTCAAATTGTTTGGAACTAACTCTAGGACAGAAAAAAAACTTACATACAGTTTAATGCTTAAATAGTGCATTAGTTGTATATTTGTTTCCTTTATCGCATATAAGTGTTCCACATAACTTCCTTGCTGTACAACATTTCATTAATAAATGTATATTTGTCTGCTTGCATCTTAACTTGCCAGAAAGTTTCTCTTTTAAGAATTTTGTTCTTGTAGTTACCTCATCTCAAATCTTTTGGAACTAACTATAGGACAGAAAAAAAAACTTTTTAAAAGACTTACATACAGTTTAATGCCTAAATAGTGCATTAATTGTATCTTTTTTCCTTTATTGCATATTTGTTCCTTTATTCTAACAATGAACCTCCTTGCTATCATTCCTATATAAAAGGAATAACAACAGGAGCATATAGCAATATACACTATAGCTGTGCTGTTACAATCAAAGTGTCCTTCTACTTTAATACTTCTGTTTATATTGGGCAGCATAACGGAAGGACCTTCCCAAATGTAAGTGCAACTAGTGTAAAACCCACATTTAAACATTCCTAGATTTTTGTCAGTATGAACAAAATTGACACATTATGATCTGTCTCTAGAACTGCTTAATGGACCTAGTTTCTTTTAACATAAAAGTTTGGTTGTTAACCTATTTTCTGACTTAGTTCAAAATTCCCTTTAAGAATATTCCAGTTATTCTGTAATATTTTCCTGATGTTGTTGTCATCAGCTGTCATGTGTAAACAGAAACTGTGTAATTTATGCTGTCACTCTTACCTGAATCATTCTTGCTAGTCTGCCCTGCATGTAATACAGAAGACAAAAAGACAGTTTCTCTTTTACATGTAATCTCTTCTGCTGTTCTTTCAATGACACTGGTGTGAAATTGGTAAAATGTCTGATGGAATACAATGAAAACTGCATTAGTGTCATTGGTAATGAAATTAAGGCATTGAATCTGCATATTTCTTCTCAGTTAAATATTACATCTGTTCATGCAGAAGTTGACACCATTTTTGCTTTAATGTTTGTATTTTCAGCTTTTCCCGGTTAGGGGTTGCCACAGTGGAACTCCGGTCTGCTAATGATTGGCAGTCAATTTTTTTTTTATGGTGCTGAGTTGCCAGCCTGATGCCCAACCTTCAGTGAAGGCATACCCATTCATGCATGTCTTTTGGAGGCCACTCGACCACAGGGAGGACATGCAGACTCCACAAAGAAGGTACTCCAGAGAAAAAAATCCCTCATTAGTCTCAACAGGCAAATCAGGAAACTAGTGACATCATCAAAAGCTAAATATGAGACTAAAACAGACTCCCAAGCAAAGGATAACTGCAAAGCATTTTTTAGTTATGTCCAAAATCTTAGGGGAAACACTCAGCAATGTGCTAAGTTGGCTTTAGCTGGCAGTACTTATACTCAGTAAGAAAACATAGCAAACCTGCTGGCCTATAAATTCAACTCACATTTCATCCCTTATCACATCCGGTCACTCCCTATGGAATACCCCCTACCATTTCTTTGCCTGTTATCTCAAAAGTACAGGTCATCACTGTTCTCTCTAAAGCTAGAGGCACAGCATCAACAGGCCCTGATAACATCCCAGGGTACATATTAAAGAGCTTGAAACATGATCTAGCAGACCCCCTCAAATCTCTGTTTAGCCACAGTCTCCAAATAGGCTTTGTCCCAGTAGAGTGGAGGGCAGCAATAGTCATCTATTTGGACAATGGAGGACCATCAATGGACCCAGGAAACTACCAACCCATATATCTGACAAGACCAATATGCAAGGATAATCACAGACCTGATTAACGATGACATAGGAAATCTCCAGACTCCAGACCCAACTCAGTTTGACTTCATCAAGGGTAGGTTCTGTCTGCTCAGTCGGGTGAACTTCTTTGAGAAGGTCAGAAAGGCCATGGGTGAGGGTAAAACAGTGCATACCACCTACCTTGACCTGGCCAAGGTATATGACACAGTGTCCAAACCTTGATTAAACCAAACTGTCATCTGGATAAGTATAAGTAATGTCATTTTGAGACAACTCAGAACATTGGTGAATGTTGCTCTTAAGATTTCAGCCATAATTAAAAAATGTTTTGCAGTTATCCTTTGATTGGGAACCTATTTTAGTCATATATTTAGCATTTGAAGACTTGACCAATCTAGAAGTGTGATTACTTGGTGAAAATAGAAACTTATCTGAGCCTGATGCTATCCGTGGTGGGCTCCTTCTCTTCTCCCACTGTCAGCTTTCCTTATGTACCTTATTTCTATCTCTAGCTTGGCCACATATCTCTTCTGTAGCCCTCACATATGCTGTTTTGAGGCACTGCCATTCTTCTTCAATTAGACCTATTTCCTCCTTCTGTTCAAGGTGAGGTTAAGATGACAAACTCCACAGAAGCATAGAGAGAACATCCAAATGTCAAACAGGCATTGGCTGGAGGTCAAAACTGAACATTGAACCTTGTGCATTGGATGCAAACACCTTAACTATTGTGCTAACCAGTCTCTCTTCTGTTAACTGAAGTAAAAAGATGTTTCCTCAATCAAATAAAATCTTATCAAAGGTAATGATCATACCTTGTACCTTATGCATGGGAGAAAAACACCTTGACCATTACATCAATTGGTCTTTCTTCTGCACCACACACTAAAAAGATATTTCTTCCATCTATGATATTCTTATTGGAGATATTCATTTAGATAGATGGGTACATAATATGACCAAAATAAGCCATATTTTTTCCATGTAATGTAGTAGAGTACAAATAGTATGCCTAGCTACACTGTCGATGTGTCTGTATGTATATATATATATATATATATGACAACTGGTGCCAGAGCCATGGCCTCAAGCTAAACACCAAAAAGTGTATAGTCATCCCCTTTGGCAAAAACAAAGTGCCCACAAATTACCACATAGGTGGTAATCCATTAAGTACAGAAGAAGTAATTAGGGACCTGGGGACCCAAGTTGATAGCAATCTCTCATTTGACAACCACGTGGCCAAAGTGGTTAGAAGAACATTTTATATAGCCCACCTAATCATGAAGTGATTCACATCTAGATCAGGGGAGGTCATCATGCCTCTTTAGTCATCCTTCATCAGGCCCATAATTGAGTACAATGCCCCTTTTGGGATGTACCTTACCAGACACCTGCAGCAACTGGAAAGACCCCAAAAGTACCTCACCAAGAGGATC
Source organism: Protopterus annectens (assembly GCF_019279795.1). NCBI lineage: Eukaryota > Metazoa > Chordata > Ceratodontiformes > Protopteridae > Protopterus > Protopterus annectens. Next base: position 206,758,171 of record NC_056742.1, read on the forward strand.
AAAGGGCTCAAACAGATGCCATATGCTGCCTGGTTAAAGAAACTCCAGCTCTACTCAGTGGCACACCGCCTGCTCAGAGGCGATCTGTGCCTGACGTATAAAGCCATGTCCAACTCGGAATTAATGGACATGCTGCACCTCAGAAAATCCAAATCCCATCGAAGCTAATGCTTGAGAGACTTGAACCAGCACTGAAAAATAAATAGGACATGCTGGAGGGACAGATTCATAACCCAGAGGCTCCCTCATTGACTCTCTTCAAGAGGAATCTTGATGAGTGGATGGGAGATCATAGGTTTACCCTGGGTATCACTTCTGTGTCACTGTTAGACAGAGGCACAGTATACTAATCTCGAAAAAGGGCATAGCAAAATTAATTTAAAATGGGTGGCAAAAGCCAAACACACTCTGGCTAGGCTTATAAATGCCCTAGGGCAGATACCCTAGTATGAACCTATGAACCTATGAACCTATATATATATATATATATATATATATATATATATATATATATATATAGACACACACACACAGATATATATATATATATATATATATATATATATATATATATATATATATATATATATGTATGGGTTCCCTATTATATCAGCGAACACTTAAAATAAAGAACTCTGTTTTATCGACCATTTTAAATCAAAATCATGAAATCCCAAACACACAGAACAGAGATTTTTTTTCCCCAGGAAAAAAATCACTGGGCCATTTTCGTGACTTTGCCATTTCCTCGACTATGGTGCGATCTCGGTATGTTTAAATTGGAGGCACAGCTTTATTTTGTGTTTTTTTTTTTTTTTTTTTTTTTTTTTTTTTTTACAGAGCAGCTATTTTTCTTCTCTGGGTTCAGCATTTTGCCATTTCGATTTTTAAGAGTCAATTATACAGCGTTTGCTATTTTAAGCATTCGCTGTTAGAATATAGACCCTATATATGTATATCTATATCTATCTATCTATATCTTTCTATATATATATATATATATATATATATATATATCTATGGAGATATATATATATATATATATATATATATATATATATATATATATATATATATATATATGGGTCTACTACTTTGTTTCACTGAAAGCTCATTTCACTGAATTTCAGTTCACCCTCACCAAATCGCTGAAAACTCAAATTACCGAGACGGTAAGAATCCAGACAATGAAATGTTTTGATCAATTTGGACAGATTACAGGCATCTGTGCCAAGCCAAGATCCTACCTGGTAGACTCTTCTTCTTCTTCTTTCGGCTACTCCCTTTAGGGGTCACCACAGGGAATCATTTGTTTCCATTTCTTCCTGTCCTCTGCATCTTGCCCTGTCACACCAACCACCTGCATGTCTTCTCTCACCACATCCATAAACCTTATCTTAGGCCTTCCTCTTTTCCTGTTACCTGGCAGCTTCATCCTTAGCATTATTTCCTCAATATGCTCTTCATCCTTCCTCAGCACATGTCCAAAACAGTGCAATCTTGTCTCTCTGGCTTTGCCTCCAAACCTTCCAACCTAGGGTGACCCTCTAATATACTTATTCCTAATCCTGTTCACCCTCCTCACACCCAGTGCAAATCTAAACATCTTTAACTCTGCCACGTCCAGCTCTGACTCCTGCCTTTTTGTCAGTGCCATTGTCTCCAACTCATATAACATAGCTGGTCTCACTACCCTCTTGTAGACCTTCCCTTTCACTCTTATTGGTATTCGTCTGACACAAATCACTCCTGACACTCTTCTCCCATCCTGCCTATACTCTCTTCTTCACCTCTCTTCCACACTCACCATTATGCTGAACTGTTGATCCCAAGTATTTAAACTTATCCACCTTCACCACCTCTACTCCCTGCATCCTCACCATTCCTCTATCCTCCCTCTCATTCACACACATATATTCTGTCTTAGTCCTGCTGACCTTCATTCCTCTTCTCTCTAGAGCATATCTCCACCTCTCCATGGTCTCCTCCACCTGTTCCCTACTCTCACTACAGATAACAATGTCATCTGCAAACATCATAGTCCACAGGGACTCCTATCTGATCTCGTCTGTCAACCTGTCCATCACCATTGCAAATAAAAAAGGGCTCAGAGATGATCCTTGATGTAATCCCACCTCCACCTTAAACATATCCGTCACTCCCACCACAGACCTCACCGCTGTCACACTACCCTCGTACATATCCTGTACAACTAAATCAGAACCACAGAGAAACCAAACACAAGTGGAAACAGTAGAACCAGCAGAGTATCAGTCCATGCCAATAAGTTTCAAAACCGTTTATTACGCGCTTTTGTCAGCACCATCACCTGATTCTTCAGAATGAATGCATCACTAAATATCAAGATATTTATAATGAAAAAACTGTCACATGACAATACCCGGACTTTTGACACATAACACAAAACAGACTATATTTTAACCTAATCAACATCAATAAATAACATTTCATGCTTCCTACTTAACAATTTGAACTTAGGAAAGGTAAAAACTTACAAAGAGATATAGCAGCATATCATGCTGGTACTGCCTATCCGAAACCCCTGCCCACTAAAACTACACAGACTGCCAACAACCAGTAGGAGGTCATGGAGAGGTTTCTGGAGGAAGAGCTAAAGAGCGACCAACCAAAGAAACCCCTTTAGGGCAGGACCCTCCATGCAGATCCGAGAGGATACGGAATCAAACAGGAAGACCACAATACAGGCCCCAGTGGAATCAAAAGCGGGGGAGGTACCAGCAAGGGGATACATTTTGGAATGGAGCGAGACAGTCTAACAGATGGAATTAAATAACTTACCAATCGGTAAGCCCACAGATACTGACTTTTGTACTGATATAGAATATTTTGCTGATATAGACAGTAACACAAGCGGTTTTAATGCAATTGGCTAATGGCGCATAGCAATACGAAAGGTGATTTCATTGTACACAATTACTCTATGCAACCGCTTGACTTACATTTGCAGGATATACTCAGCAAATGTTTTAATTTTGTTCCTGCTGCAAGAGCTAACTTGGTTAAATTGATTTTAGATTTGAAAGTTTTTGTGAGAAAACTTAATTTACAATTAATGTTTGGAAATGAAGTGTTCAGTGATAATTTTTTATGTAGAAGTAGTAAGTGGAATCCCCCATTACCTAGTGTATTAAGTCTGTTTGAAACTCTATGTGAGTTTGATTTTAGAGCTATTATTAGAAATAAGAATGTTGATGACAGTATGTGGAATCTCAATGTTAAAGAAAGAATGTTATTGAACAAATTAGTATCTAATAACACATTAAGAGTGATGAAGCCCGACAAAGGGGTGGGGTGGTTTTAATGACAAAAACTGATTACAACAATAGAATTAATACAATGTTATGGGATGGTATGCTTTATGAGGAAGTGTCACGCAATTTTGTTAATATTTCCCAGCACAAAATAGATTTAGCCTTGAAGGATTTGGTGGACCAAGGCCAAATTGACATGGAGGTATATAATTTTTTGAGTGTCAATCACCCTAGGGGTACTGAATATTTTTGGTATCCCTAAGATTCATAAAAATCTTTACAACCCCCTTATGAGACCCATTGTTAGTGTAGCGGACTCAAAAACTTTTTTCATTGGTAAATATATTGATTTCTGACTGAAGTCTGTTTTGACAGACGAGCAACATCTTTGTATTGATTCGTGGCATTTTTTGAAAAGATTAAATGGATTGAGTGACGTGGAAGATGTTTCTTTTTTGACAGTGGATGTGATGTTGTGAATTTGTTCAATGTTATTCCGCATACACTGGGGCTTGAATGGTCCGAGGAATATTTATTTGACTGCAATAGATTTAGCAATAATGATGTTGGAGTATTAGTTTCCATTATGGAATTAGTTCTCAAAAATAACTTTGTGTTTTTTGAAGGATAGTTTTTCAAACAATTAACAGGAGTAGCTATGGGTACATGCTGTGCCCCCATTTTTGTGAATATTATAATGTTAATGTGGGAATGAAAATTTCTTTTTAATTCTTATTTTGTAGGATCATGGAATTTATATTTGAGATATACTGATGATTTGTTTTTTGTATGGAAGGGAGATGAGTATGATGTGAAGGAATTTCTAGATTTTATTAACAGTACTACAGGCTTTCTTAAGTTTACCTACAATTATAATAAGGACAGTATGAATTATTTGGATGTCCTTGTTAGTAAAGATTCTGAAAATAGTTGCCTGGTTAGTAATCTATATAGAAAGCTGACATACAGCAATAGCTTGCTACAGTATACTAGTTGCCACCCAGATCATGTTAAGAAGGGCCTTGTAAAAGGGCAATTTGTCCGTATTTCATGCATGGTAAGTAGGGAGGTGGACTATCAAGTTCAGTGTACAATCTTGGAAGAAATGTTGATAGCGAGGGGCTATCTGAATAATTGCTTATTGTGAGAGCGTTGGAGGAAGTTACCAACAAGAGGGCATTAGTGAGTGAGATATTTGCCCTCAGAGTAGTCATGGTACCTTAGTTGTGCACAATAAGGTTGATAAACAGAAACCTTTAGAATTTTCTGGGTCCTCATTTGTAACGAGTTTTACCATTGACCACATTGCCATTACTGATGTAGTGAGGAAGAATTGGATAATATTCAGTAGTCAAGGAGGTATTATTGATAGGTTGGGGGCATCGCCTAGTGTAATTTTTAGAAGGGTTAAGACTTTTAAAGAATTATTGCAGAGTACTAATAATGTTGAATTTCGGCAAGGTAGGGGTACTCATGCCTGTGGATTTTGTGCACAGTGTATATACATCCATTTAGTGGATAAGATAATTATCAACGGCATAAAGGTTAAGGCACAAGGGAATTATTCATGTATTACAAAGGGAGTGGTTTATGCCGCTATTTCTTGTCAATGTGCTGGGTTTTACATTGGTAAAACCAAGAAGAGTTTTAAGGATAGGGTTTACGAACACATCCGGGACATCAGAATTGCTAGCCCAAATAGTGCCTTATATAAACATGTATTGAAATATCCTAGTCATAATTTAAAATTTTTAGTCGTTGAAAAAGTTACACCAGATCCATGGGGTGGCCCATGGGAGGAAATATTTAATTTTAAAGAACTATGGTGGCAAATTAAATTTAATGCCATTATACCACCTGGCCTTAATGATAGTGTTAGTATTAGTAGTTTTCTGAAATTACGTTCCTTTTTTGGTTGATTTAAGCACTAGGATGTTTTTAAAAAGTGGGGGAGTGTTTTTAAAACCAACATGGATGAATTGTGTATTTACTTGTTTATTCATATCCATTTTTCACATTGTTAACTAGGAAGCATGAAATGTTATTTATTGACGTTGATTGGCTAAAATATAGTCTGTTTTGTGTTATGTGTCAAAAGTCCGAGTATTGTCATGTGAAAGTTTTTTCACTATAAATATCTTAATGTTTAGTGATGCATTCATTCTGAAGAAGTCAGCTGATGGCGCTGATGAAAGTGCTTAATAAACGGTTTTGAAACTTATTGGCGTGGACTGATACTCTGCTGGTTCTTCTGTTTCCACTTGTGTTTGATATCCTGTACCGCTCTTACATACTTCTCTGACACTCCCAACTTCCTCATACAATACCACAACTCCTCTCTAGGCACCCTGTCATATGCTTTCTCTAAGTCCACAAAGACACAATGCAACTCCTTCTGAACTTCTCTGTATTTCTCCATCAACGCTCTCAGAGCAAACATCACATCTGTAGTGCTCTTTCCTGGCATGAAACCATACTGCTGATCACTAATCATCACCTCCCTTCTTAACCTAGCTTCCACTACTCTTTCCCATAACTTCATGCTGTGACTGATCAATTTAATCCCTCTGTAGTTACTACAGCTCTGCACATCACCCTTATTCTTAAAAATCGGTACCAAAACACTTTTTCTCCATTCCTCAGGCATCCTCTCAATTTCCAAGATTTCATTAAACAATCTAGTTAAAAACTCCACTGCCATTTCACCTAAACCCCTCCATGCATCCACAGGTATGTCATCTGGACCAACAGCCTCATCTTCTTCATAGCTATCCTTACTTCATCCTTGCTAATCCACTGCATTTCATGATTCACTATCCGCACATCATCCAACTTTCTCTCCCTCTCATTCTCTTCATTCGTCAGCCCCTCAAAGTACTCTTGGTAGACTCTGCGGGTGTGAAATATAAGATGAACTGTAGATATCTTCATCCTGTACCACAATCATCATCACCATCACACCATTGTTTCTGTGATGCAGATTTCAAATCTAAGAGTGAATCAGACACTTCCCATACCAGAATGAGTTCAAAATTCTCATTCCATTCCAGAAAATGTTCCAAACATTCCACAGGTTAAACATTTTGCAGAGACAGTTCCAGTTCCTAAAAGTAATTCCTTGTTTTATGTCACATGACTATCAGGTTGCAAGACAAAAAAAAAGATAATGTTAGACACACTTATTCTCATCAGGCCACAGGACATCAAACAACATGAAAGGAATACTAAGAATAAGGAAAAAAACCAAAAATTATACTGCCCCAGAAAGCCTATGATGAGAGAAGAGGAGGAGCGCATGTGGGAAAGCAGCAGGTTCAGAAGAATTTCCATTTACTCCAAACAATCACACCTCTACATTTTTCAAGCTTGCTGACCATAGGCAAAATCCCCCACAATATTATTGCTAGCTGCAGGTTCCCAACTGTGAACCATGAAAAACACTTTACATACCTGAAGTCACTAGAATCACTTACCATGCAGCCCAGCACATTACTTATGGATGATTCAACAGGACCCCTAGCATCAATAGACTATAAAACAGAAGGCAGAAATTATTGTCTAAGAGTAAGTGGAAGGTTGCTCAACAGACCAAAACCCCCTCATTAGTCTCAACAGGCAAGTCAGGAAACTAGTAAAGTCTTCAGAAGCTAAATATGACACTACAATAGGTTTCCAAGCAAAGGATAACCACAAAGCATTTTTTCTCAAGTCTGAAATCTTAAGGGAAACACTCAGCAGTCAGAAAATAGGACAACCAAGCTTCTATGTTAAAAAAACTAGGTCCATTAAGCAGTTTCTAGGGACAGATCATACATGTCAATTTTATTCAAGCTGATAAAAATCTAGGAATGTTTAAATGTGGGTTTTACACTAGTTGCACTTACATTTGGGAAGGTCCTTCCATTATGCTGCCCCAATATAAATAGAAGTATTAAAGTATAAGGATACTTTGTAACAGCACAGCTATAGTGTATATTGCTATATGCTCCTGTTGTTGCTCCTTCTATATAAGAAGGACAATAAGGAAGTTACATGTTAGAATAAAGGAACACATATGCAATAAAGAAAAAAGACATAACTAATGCACTATTTAGGCATTAAACTGTGTATGTAAGTCTTTTAAAAAGTTTTATTTTTCTGTCCTAGAGAAGTTCCAAACAATTTGAGAGAAGGTAACTACAAGAACAAAATTCTTAAAAGAGAAACTTTCTGGCAAGTTAAGATGCAAGCTGACAAATATCCTGGTACTAATGAAAGTATGTTTAAAGTAGTTTTCAGAACAGTATATTTTTAATACTGGCTGATTTACATAAAAATTGTTATTAATTGCATGTGTTCTATAGCCTGAAATGGAACTGTTAGTTGATTGGTTAAGTATTTAAGTGCTAATTTTTTACTAGTGCATTTAAATGTGGGTTTTACTGCACTTTTTACTCTGATAGTCTTCAGATGGAAGCGCTAAATCTCTGTGAATAAATACAAATTATTTTACTCATTGTGTTTCTGCTGCCTTCCAGTGAATGCTTTTTGTTATAACATTGGAATTAAGCTGAAGCTGCAAGTTATGACAGGTTGTCTCTTACTCTCCAGCTCACTGTAGAGCGATAATATGTTAAATTTTTCTACTGTCATGAGGAATAAGCATTCTTAGAATGGCTGTTACTACAGGCACTGCGGTATTCAAAATTGCTCCAGATGCTGATCTCACATTTCACAGAGATAACCCATCCTATTGGAACTAAATTTTACGAGTTGCCAGTTCTGTTATTAATAAATGTCTTCCAGATGTGTAAGTACTATCTTAGTTCAAGCCTCCCTCTCTAGAATTATACATACTATTTGTATTTCTATAAAAATATAAATCTGTGAAGCATTATTAAATAGCAACATGCAGTTTAGATGTAGTGCAAATGTTTATCTACATGCAGATTATACCTCAAGATGTCCAGAAAATATTTAATGTTGATACAGTTATGTTCATGTGATGTACCTTGTTACGAAGAATTCAGTATAATTTATACAAAACAAAATAATATGTTTGAAATTTGTATGTGTTCTTGATTGTGCATGCTAAATGCTTTTTTAAATATACATATATAAGAATCTGCAAACACTGTTGCAGATTTTCTGATAAAGGAAAATCTGCAAACATTTATGGATCAATTTTTCTGTAATGCTACTGACATAAATAATTATAGCAATTAGAATCAATAAATTAATGTTATATTGATATAGTAATAAATATCAAATTTATAACAACACAACTTTCAACAACAAACATATCATAATAGAAACTGTCCCATTACAAACCCAACACAGTGAGCATACATAAAATCAGATTGTCTGTAATTTGTGCAGAAGATACTGACCGCAAAACTGGGCAAAGTTAGGAGTCTGCCTACCTTGGACCTAACCAGAGGCTATTGGAAAATTCCTTTATTTCCAGATTCTAAGGAAAAATATTGTTTTCCACACTATATGGAGCTTTCCATCTATTGTAGAGTCAATCATTTTGATCTCCTATGAGTTCCATACAATGAAAGGCAAAAATCTTAGAGCTTGTGCCAGATATTCCACAGCCTACCTGGATGACTCATTTGGTGATATTTTCTGAAGGATGATAAAGACATTACACTAAAGTTGAAGAAATTCTATGTTTCATGCTCCAAGCATAACTTACTGCTACCCCAGCTAAGTTCAAGTTAGGCATGGCAGAGGCCTACTATATGGCAATAGTCCAAATGGTAGTAGAACTATAGGTGAAGGAAAGAAAAGCAGTAAAAAAATGGCTCATGCTCTTTACAAATTAACAGGTTACAGATTTTTAAGTCCAGCTATCTGTCATTGTAATTTTTTTCCTGTTTTGCTACCACTGCTTGACACTGATTGACGTGTGAAGTACTTATTCTATCTTGAGGGTTAAGCGGACAGCTGAACCAGATCAAGCCTTTAGGCAGCTAAAAGATATGCTGTGTTCAGAGCTAGTACTAATAGCTACAGGTTTTTCCAAACAACTCTTAGTGCAACCAAATGCCCCAGAAGAAGGAATAGACGTAGTCTTCTAGAATATTATATATGGAGATGAATAGCCTACCTGGTCCATAAGTACAAAACACAGCAGTGCTAGCAGGCATTATTCTGTTAAAATGAAACAATGCATTATCACAAAATGAGCCCTCCACACACTGAATTACTACTTAATGAATAAGGAGTTTTATATTAATCCCTGATCTTCTTCCTTTACAATGGCTGTGTTGCCATAAAGATTACAAACTAAAGTTATCCAGATAGGCTTTAACCATACAGACTTATAATTTTAAAATCCAGCATTGTTTAGACTGCAGTCACTTGAATGCAGACTGGCTGTCTTAGGTATGTGTCCTAGCTGATGATGATAGAAGCAGTGGTTGCATACTGGGGGAAGTGTGTCATAGTTACTGCTGATACTAGAACGCACACTGATTAATGTAGTGTTGTCTGCTACTTGTACAATAGCTGGGGTTAGTTTTTTAAAGAAGATGCATCATGGGAAGGAATTATAGAGTTCTGGGGCCTTCAGCAGGCAAGCAAACCTACCAGCTCTCCATGGTAACTAATAATGCGTAGCTGCTTCTAGCTGATATCATGGCCATCACCCTACTGATGGAGCCAGATTCCCGATGGAGAAGGCTCTGAAGAGGAGTCTCCATGGAGTCACATATGGAGCATGAAGGCAGTCTGAAAGGTGTCTTATAAACCTGAAAAGTAAAAGGAGCTGTTGCCCTGCTAAGCAGAAACTAAGGCAGTTATTACTGTCTGTATAGTAAAGTGTATTTGTGGGAAAGAACTTTATCTGTAACTACTGCTTGTTGTACTGGTGAGCCTTTTAATTATTTTACTGAATTACTAAGACAAGCAAAAAGAATAATAAAAGAAACAAGATTGCAGCTTAAATTTCATTAACTATGATAGGCTCTTCTTGCAATTTCTGATTACATCTAATGCAAAGCATCACTCTTTCTGAAGGTGCATACTTGGTCTCCTGTCTACACTGTGTTTTGAATGCCTTTAATTAACTACTACATTCCATATTTTTTCTCTTTAAAGTTGCTGCATGGTTTGTATTTCCTCATTTTCCTTCTGAGTAACTTCATATACTCGTTTTTAAATCTGTAAGTGGTTATATTGATATAGTAATAAATATTAAATTTAGAACAACATAACTTTCAACAACAAACATATCATAATAGAAACTGTCCCATTACAAACCCAACACAGTGAACATACATAAAATCAGATTTTCTGTTATTTGTGCAGAAGATACTGACCGCAAAACTAGGTAAAGTTAGGAGTCTGCCTACATTGGATCTAACCAGAGACTATTGGAAAATTCCTTTATTTCCAGATTCTAAGGAAAAATATACTTTGATAGTGTGTGACCGGCTTGTCAGACAGTTGGCAACCCATCTTACAACAAAGGGGCTTACATTTTACATTCAGTTTGCTAAGTTTATCACTAATGCCTCAGTGTGGGATTGTGTCAAAGGCCTTTGCCAAGTTGAGGTATGCCATGTGCACAGATTTGTTCTTGTCAATGGCCCTGGTCACATTTTTGAAGAAATCCACCAAGTTTAGCAGGCAGGATCTGCCCTTAATGAAGCTGAATTGGGTTGGATCCAGGGTCTGGAGGTCACCTATGTCTTTATTTATGAGGTCCATGATGATACATTCCATGGCTTTACAGATGAGACTGGTCAGACTAATGGATCTATAATTGCCTGGGTCTGTTTTTAAGCTACCTTTGTAGAGGGGAATAACTGTTGCTGTTCTCCATTCCACAGGAACAACGCCTGTGATTGACTAGGAAACTTAATGATGATGATGCTAGTTCATGTTTTAGTTTGCTTAGGAGACACCCTGGGAAGCTCTCTGGTCCCATAGAAGCTGTTTTTTTTTTTTTTTTTGCTTAGACAAAGATTTAATGACCTGCTCTTCAGATATGTAAGGTGGGAAGGAGTTGAGGGCAAGGTTTGTGATAAGTTTGGAGGGGATAAGGGAGTGAAAGTTTCACCAAAACTGTCAACTAGCAGGTTTGCTATCTTTGTGAGATCAATCTGTGTGATACCGTTAGTCATTAGTTTGGCACATGCTTGGACATTACCTTTTAGGCTATGTATATAGCTGTAAAAGCCCTTATGGTTATCCTTGGCTGTGATTGCTAAGTTGTTCTCAAAGTTACCCTTAGAGGATTTTGACATGTTGTACTATTTTCCTGTTGAGGCTGAGAAGGATGCTTTTCCATTGTTGGGGCCTTGCCTTAACTTTTTTAGACAGCAACTTTTTGCATTTGTTGTAAAGTTAGTTGATGTTGGATGTCCACCAAGGCAGCTCTTTTTTTTTACTTGGGGTTCTGGCTTTGATTGTCTCTGAAACATCTGAGTCTATATATCAATACAACTGATTGTACAGAGCTTTAGTGTAAGCTTTGGTGTAGGTACCACTTCCAGCAGGGGGTGGGGACTGGAATACATTTATACCTTCCCCTAGGAGGATATAGTTTTCTTTGGTGAAATTTTTTAGTCTGACTTCACCCTTTGTAAGTACTGGTGTTAGTGCCAATTTGAAGGCAACTGATTTGTGGTTAGATTTAACTAATGAAAGTCCAACAGTTGCAGTGGTGCCTCTGTTTGTCATGTTAGTGAGGATCAGAGCTAGTATGCTTGTTCCTCTTGTTAGGGTTTGGACAATTTTCTCCATGGCATTTGAGTTAGCAAAGTGAAGACAATTTTGCGCTAGTGAGTTAGGGCTAGAGGAGGTTTCCCAGTTGATGGTAGGATAATTGAAATACCCCATTAAAAGAGTGTTTGGCAATATTTGGATTGTCTCCAGTTTGGTTAAGTAGGCCTCCTGTGCATAATGATCCATGGAGGTAGACCTATAACTAGCTATAACTTGAAAGGGGTTTTACCCACAGTGATTTGAACTTGGAGTAACTCCATGGAGTTGTCCAGCGTAACACGTCGGGAGGTAAATTTATCTCTAATATAGATAGAAACACTGTCTCCTTTTGTTCTCACTTGCTCATTTTGTGGTGCGAAGGTGTAGAAGGCATTATAGCCTCACAAGGCTTGGGTACTCTCTGAGGCCTTGAACCAGGTTTCTGTGACCACATAGACACCAAAATCCTCCATTGATAGAAGTGCTTCCAGGGTGTGCATTTTTTTTTGTTTAAGCACCTAGCATTTAGCAGCATAACCCTTATTTTGTTATGGTTGGCAATTTTCACATGGCAATTTTGTTTTTGAGACCTTGCCTAAAAAGGGAATATGGGATAGGCAAGTGCCTTTGCCAGCAGCTGAAAGCCTAGTGGTGCCAGGTGCAAATCGTCTCTGGCAAAGCAGCGAGGTTTGTCAACCATGTCATCCCAGGCTGAAAGAAACTGGATCCCCTTTGAATGACACCAAAAACTAAGCCAATTATTGAAATAGATCATTTTTTGTTTATACTGTGACATAATTCTAAGTGAAGGTAAAATGCTGCTCAAGGCTAGGGACATACCTGCCTGGGTCACATACTCAGAGAGCTTAATCATGTCTCTCTTCATACAGTCCAGTGAGGTACATCTCAGGTCATTCACTCCAACATGAGCTATAGCAGAGTTATAATGGTACTTGTTGCCAAGAGACCTGAGTCCATGAATGATCTGATGGATCCTGGCACAGAACAGGCAGCTGACCATGACTTTCTCCTTATCTTACCTGGTGAGTGGGACATCTGTGTGTCTCACTATGGAGTCTGAAATGACAAGAAGAATTGGTTTTTGAGTGATACACCTTAAGGGCTTGGTAGGTGAAACATTGGTGTTGCTATGTGTTGTGGGCACTGAAGGAACTTTGTTAGTTGTAGCAGTCTTTTGTTTTGGAGGTCTCTCATGTTTATGTAGGTTTTTTGTGAGTACTTCCACATATCTTGATTTATGTGTTGGATGCGTACTATGTGTAAGAGTATCAGTACTATTTGCATGAGTAGTGGTGGGTAAGTTGATAATCTTTTCAGTGTTACTGTTTTGAGTGTGAGAGTGCAGGGATTCAAGATTCTTGGTGTAGATACATCTCTCACATTCTGTACAAGAGTCAGTTATTAGTAGAGGGTTGACAGCTTACAGAAGGAAGTTGCTACACTGCCTCAGGAGACCCAAGTCACCAAGGCTAACAGGAGAAACAATGTTTGTCCAACTATCCATAATTCTAGGATTGAAGAAGAGTTATCACAAAGGTGGTGCTTTCAGGACAAATCTAGGAGGTGCTCTGTAGATGGATATTTCTGATGGGGTTTTTGGCTGGTGGTTTAATAGGTCACAGCTCACTAACAAAACTTCTTAGACCAGAGGTGTACTAATGACTACACAAATGTACTACAGCTGTATCTAAAGGAAAATTTGTCCAATCAACCTTCACCAGACAGGTTCCAATCAGCACACTTCTCTCATAAGGGTGCAGAAGGGCTCCTTTCAATCAAAGGTGGCTTGGAAAATGTGCTCAGAATACAGTAGCTGCTATAAACAGACCCAGATACAGCAAGTCTGTATCTAGACTATGCTACAGCTTCTAGCTGCACCAATGTAGGCTGAAAACACTAAAAAAAGTTTCAAACAGCAGAAAAACAACAAGGAGACACTAAAGAATGTTTTAAACAGCAAACAATTTGGTTATTTAAAACACTGCTCGGCAGGAAACAGAACAAACAGAACAGATGCTTTGCAAACAATGAAAAGTAGCAACAATTACTTTGCAAACAGTAAAAATAGTAAAAAAAACTTTGCAAAAGTGAAAACAGCAACAAAACACAATTTAACAGGCACAGTAAGGCAGACAAATGCAGCAGTGCAGTTTAGTTTACATTATTAAAATGCAGTATTAAATACGCAGAACACAAACAAATGCAGTAAATAGTATAACCAAGCAAAAAAAAAAAAACAGGCAAATTATGGTTTTCGGGAAACTCAGAAGCCTCTCATCATCTGGTATCTCAGCTCAGAGTTGTGGCTGGTAGCCCACCTCAGTTCAGCTTGGTTCGAACAAGCAGAAACCTGCTCAAATTCTGGGTTTAAATACCAGAAGCTAAAAACTTAAAAAAAATAAAATAAAACTTTAAAAAATCAAAAGAACCAATGAGGGTGCTTACTCCAAGCCCTTGACCAATCACCCTTTACCAAACAAGTTCCAATCAGCACTCTTCTCTCACAAGAGTGCAGAAGGACCCCTTCCAATTCAAGATGGCTTGGAGAATGTGCTCAGAATACAGCAGCACTATAAACAGATCCAGATGCAGCAAACCTGTATCAAGACTATGCTACAGCTACTAGCTACACTAATTTAGGTGGGAAACACTAAAAATCATCATGTTATTCCTTTATACTACCTTACTATACTCATAATATTATATGTAGCATTTATACTCTTATTGTGCATTATGAAATGTGTTATTGTAAATACTGATTGCATTAAATGTGTTACCCTTGAGCTTTTCTCCCTCAGCATCAGTTGAAAAAGGGCACCTGTGTCCAGTCAGACATTCTCAGTAAACAAATGTCAATAAATAATAATAAATAAATAATTTAAATTGTGCCTGGCTTTTTTTATTCCTAGGATGTTTGCTTCATCCTTGCTCTAAAATGGAAATTACATTATTCTTATTTCTTCTCCTTAAATGATTGTACTATGAACAAAGCCACCTTTTTCTCCACACAACCATCAGAAATTATTTCTGCCTAAATGCTCTGTATCTGATCAGGTGATAATGATTAGTTCTAACTGACATTCAAGGACCTTCATTTTAGTTCTTTTGTTTTGTTTATTTTCACTGTTTCTCTTTGTGTATGTTTCAGTTTGTTTATCTCTCATTTACTAGGTTGTTAATCTGTTTCCTTGCTCACCTTTCCTCTACCATAAAATGTGTTCTAGTATTAATTTCACCCTATCCCAACAAAGCAATTTGATCTGGTCTTTAGTTACTAAGTATTTGAATAAATACAGCTACTTCCTGTCAGCATGTTTACTTGATGCACGGCTAGGTTAAATAAACTGAAGATTACTGGTTCACTCCACTGCTATACTGATCTTATAGTATGGAAGAACCAGCAATGCTATGAGGCTATACATTTCATCTTACTGGACATGGCAGTACAGGAAAATATATACCTGGCACCTACACGAATTATCATTCTCTGTGAAAAGTCTGTCTGCTGTGAAGAAGTACAGGTGTTCCCATGTGTTATGATCAGAAAGTGCATGGTCCATGTATCACAGATCATTATGAAACATGTTCCGCAAACCACTGTGTGCCTCGAGTACACTTTGTACCTCAAGTGTCATCTCAAGTTTAAGCAGTTCCTGGAATTACACTGTTTCTACAGATTGAGATTTGGGGCACTTTAGTAAGGCTAAGTTAGATTATGCAAATAATTTCTGAATAGATGTTCAATTGATTCAGTGATAACTGTTTCCTCAGCCAGATTGAGAGTTAGTTAATCCACCATGTAATGCAGAGGCACTTGAAGGCATGTTGGATAGTGTAAAATAACAGTACATGACAGTATATTTGCTTATTAGTTGAAGGTAAGAATAAGCCTATTTAGCCCAAAGTTTTATGTTCCTTAAAATTCTATCCTCCTGGCTGTACTTTCCCCATTATTGTTTTTCCACCTGTTACTTAACCCTCTTGAGTGACTCTGTGGATACCTTCTCCATCAAGCCTTCTAGTAGTCCAGTCAGTAGGGTCAACATCCACTTTCTGTGAAAAAGTATATAGACCTAGGAGGTGGTAAGTCCTTACAATTTGCTGCTAGTGTCCCTGGTTTCCCACTGTTTTATTCATGATTGGAAATCATCTTTATATCCCACTAACATGATCCTGTGCATGAATAATATGTTTTTCTGTCACTTCTGGTGTCAAAGAACAAACTCTAACTACTTTGGACCCTGGTCATATACCTTCACAACAGTTCCATGGATCATTTTATTAGCTTTCCTCTGGATTCTTTCTAGCAGCAAAATGCATCTTTCCTTATATGGCCTCCACAGGAGCCCAAAGAAACCAGTGTGTGGCCTTTAAACTACAAGTTCTATCTCAGATTTTAGAATCTGTCCCAATGCAGATATAGCCTTGGCATTCTATTTTCTGCTGGCATTGTCCCATCAGTCCACTCCCAATCCAGAAATGATCTACAGCCTTAGATCTTTTTTGTTCTCATTTGCTATTAAGAATCCATGACAACAACCTCAAAATAAACATGCATATAGAAATTCACGTCAGACATATTTGAACATATGATGAAGGAATGTATACAGACATAAAACATCATGAGATATTGCATGTCATCATGACTAATGAAAAAGTATACATAAAGATATGTCATTAAAATGTTCCTGAAATCCACTAAAACAAGTGAAAATTTGCCCTGGGCCAAAACCATGTGGGGCATGGTAGTGCTGCAGGTCTGAGTTGATGTTTTCCAGGAGCAGATAATCAGGGGGCTGCTGCTTTCACTACTGAAGAAGGACCGGAGAATCACAAATGTTTTACTATCTTATTATTGAAAGTCACAATATTTTTGGTTTACTTAATCGACTGACATGATTGAATTTGTGAAAGCCGTTTTAAACAATTTCAAAAATGGTAAGCACAACAATCAACATTCGAACCACTTTGAACTATTCTTAAAAATCACCATTCATGTAACACCTGATTACACAACACAAAATCAGTTCTTTGCTTTCGCATTTATTCCTTTGGACTATTTCAGTTTGCCATGTTTAACACTTGATCATCTGATTTTGTGTACATGCAGTTCGAGTAAGTACTATTCCTGATTTTGATAGTAAACGATCACAACAGACAACTGGTCAACACTGTGATTGCTAAGGCTTGGTTTTTCACTTCTGAGTACATCTTAGTAGTAGCCCACACCATTATGAATATAGACAGCCATACAGTCTCAGCAGTCCTTTTATTGCAAAAGGTCCTAGCACTTCTGATTTTTTTCTTTTTTTTGTGTGTGTGTATATTTTAGAGAGCCAGTATACTTTGGTAGAATTTCATGCAAGTCGTCCAGAAGAATTTCTTAATAGGTTGCATTGCATGTCTTGCTTTCTTTGCAGGGAGTGCTTGTTTGTTCTCACAAACCAGGTATATTCATTCCTTAACTTTAATTCTTTTGCAATGACTTCCCACTGAGTTTGCACTGTCTTTGAAAATTCAGTAGGAAGTCCCTCCTTTTGTTGCCAGTTTGTCTAGGAATGGCATGGTTGATGCAACTATCCTATACCATGCACTAACTAAAACATGGCCATAATCATCATTCTTATTCTAATATAATTCAGTTATACAGTCATGTGTGTGACACTATCACATCAACACTATCTTCATCTGTGTTCAGTCTGCCATACAGATGGGTAATTATTTTTCATCTATTCATGTCTGTCATGCACATGTGCCTTTGTGTTTCATTCTCTGACAACCATAGCTGCACTGACATACACTGTTCAATATTAACCTTTAAAACATGGGAAAAGTGGAAAAATAAAGATTGAAGTCTGTGATCCATGAACTTAACCAGTAGTTCACCAATGAAAACACTGGGGGCCTAAAGATGAATTAAAACAATCTGAATGAATCTTTGTGATCCAAAATATTTTGGGGACAAGTGGATGATGTACCTTGAGAAAATCGTATAGCACATGGAAATATCAAACAAAAGTAATTTGTCCAAAGCCACATTAATGGCTCTATAGGCAATATGGATTTTATTCAATGACACAGTGCTGTACATTGATTCATCTCTAAGCAAAGCATTCATCCTACTACAATAGCCATAGCATCCATGATGACCAATCCACCTCCTTTATCAAATTTCATACAATGGATATTCGGGCCATTGGAAGCATAATTGAGAATGTCCAGTTCATCTTTAGAGAGACTGAAAAAAACGATTATTCCAGTTATCATTTAACAAACCAAAAATATTTCTTTCACAAGTAATAGATGAATGTCTATTTCACAAGTAATAGACACAGTCCTTTTTTAGAACCAAGCGGTTGAGAATTATTCATAGATTCAAAATCTACTATTGTTGATGTCTCTTGTTTCTGCTTCCATTCTTCCAATTCCTTCCATTTGTTGGATACTGGTAATTGGTTGAATGAGTTTGCCCTTGTTGGTTATGCATTCTGACCTCCTGGGTATCTGTTGGTATAAAGGGAGGTCTGTATATACAGCTTGGTAAGAATATGAATTTTCAGGTCTATCAATGTGAAAATAGACCTGGTACTTTCCCCCTGGATGAATTTGGTGGTTTTTGGGTAGACAGTTTTACTGGTGTAATCTTTGTCATCTAGTACCAGTTTTTTATCTTTACGGTGTTTAATAGAAATCATTTGATGCTTGGCTTGTTTAAACATGTTGCTTAAATTGACCTTATGTTTAAAAAAATCCAAATCAGTTGTGATTGAACTGACAAGTCTGTTGATTCTTCCTTTACCTGGTGCATACAACGTTGATTGTCCTTAATGATTAGATGCATCAAGTCCAAAACATAAGGCCACAATGTGTTTAAACAAGTTGAGCATCAAATGATTTCTATTAAACATCCAACAAATGGAAGGAATTGAAAGAATGGAAACAGACACAAGAGACATCAACAATAATGGTAGATTTCGACTTTATGACTAATTCTCAAATGCTTGGTTCTAAAATAAGGTACCGTGTCTATTACTTCCTATTTTAACTTTAATATCTACAACTTTTCAGATCTTACAGATGGTTCTGAACACCACCAGTTGTTCCTTAAGGGTTTCACCTTTATTCCCTCTGGTAGAGTGAAAATTGAACATACCCTTTTTGATTTAAAGCTATTTACCCATAAGCTTAATTTTCAGAGGTTGTTTGGTGACAAGATGGTTAAAGAACACCCAACCCTCAATGTGTTTGAAAAAAACAGTGAAAGAGATATTCTGGCTTTGTTAAATGATAACTGGAAAAATATATATTTTTTAATCTCTCTAAAGATGAATGTGACATTCTCAATAATGTGTCCAAAGACCCAAATATCCATTGTATGAAACCTGATAAAGAAGGTGGATTGGTCATCATGGCTACCATGGACTATTGTAGTAGGATGAATGCTTTGCTTAATGATGAATCAACGCACAACATTGTGTCATTGAATGAGATCCATATTATCTATAGGGCCATTAATGTGGCTTTGGATGAATTACTTTTGTTTGATACTATTTCCATGGGACTATATGATTTTCTCAGTGTTCATCATCCACTTGTCCCCAAAATATGTGGGATCCCAAAGATTCATTCGGATAGGTTTAATCCATCTTTATGCCCCATTGTGTCAGGCAGTGATTCTATTATTGAACCACTGGCTAAGTTCATGTATCACGAACTTAAATCTTTATTTTCCACTTTTCCCATGTTTTAAAGGATTTGTGGGACTTCCTAGATAAGTTTAAAAAAAGTGGTTGTCAATGATACTGATATTTTTGTGACATATGATATTAATAGTTTATATATAGCTATCCCACATGAAGAAGAGCTTTTATGGTTCTATGAGATCATATCTAAATATGGTGGCCTTTTTTCCAATGATGTCTCTCTGGTATCCAATTTAATGGAAATTGTTTTAAGTAAAAATTTCCCTTCCTTTGGTGCAGAATGCTATAAGCAATTATGTGGTATAGCAGTAGGAGCATCTTGCACTCCCACTTTCAGCAATGCTGCTCTA
Source organism: Protopterus annectens (assembly GCF_019279795.1). Lineage (NCBI taxonomy): Eukaryota > Metazoa > Chordata > Ceratodontiformes > Protopteridae > Protopterus > Protopterus annectens. The sequence goes on from NC_056742.1 coordinate 206,778,235, forward strand.
CTGAGATGGGAGACTAATATTCTGTTTAAATTGGAGCTTTTAAGTTCTGTTCATGTTACTTCCAGTGCCTCAATGATGCAATTTTCGTATACACCGGTAAAACAGAAGGGATCAGCAATTTTATCACACAGCTTCAGGTCACTTCACATTTTTTTTTTTTATTTATCCATCTATATCATTCCGATCAAATTAATTTCCTTGATTTCTCAATTAATAAGTGCTCTGATGGGTTGCTGGAAACTAGTTTACAGAAAACCCACTTTCTGTAATTCTTTTCTACATTTTCATAGGAATCACCCAATGACCCAAAATGGGGGGAGGGTGAAAAAAGACAGCTAATTTGTGCTTCATGTCTCACATCTGATATTCATCTTTGTTTTTTTGAATTTGACAAGTTTATAGAAATGTTCACCAAACGCAGTTATACTAAAAGTATACTTGAGGAAATTTATGTTGCTGTTGCACTTAAAAGGAATGGTAAATATCCATCCATCATTAGGGTGGATTTACAGGCTTGAAATATGTCAGTTTTACTGGTGAGATTGCTAACTGTAAACCTAATTTTTGTAACAATATGTCTTTACATTATTCCCTTGATTTGCATGATATTAAGGGAATTCTGTTTAAGAACAGGTACATTTTGCATTGTGATGAGACATTATTATTTATTTATTTATTTATTTATTTATTTCCGGCTGGGCCAGAAGCCCATTTTCAGCAGACACACAGGGTTAAAAGTTCCAAAGTAGATTACAATAGAATTTGCATATGATATATGCATGTTACAATAATTATTGGACATATACAGGAATAAGAATTGCAAGTGCTTACAGTAGTGTTAAAAAATCAGGAGTAACAAAGTTAGACATATGAAAAAATATTAAGCAATTATAAGCAATTGTCAAACATTTCAAGCAATATCAGTTTTCTATTCTTCATTATTTTCTTCAATTCTTTTGGGAGAACAATTCAAAAAAGCCTGGAGATACTGAGAAATAAAGGTAGGAGGATATAGATATTTGTAGGTAGAGATGTTTAGCCTGGAGTAGTGGAGGAGATGTGTTTTAGTGAGCCCCCAAAATTCACTTTCAGGAATTGTCCCAATTTTAAGAGCATCTTGGAGACCTAAGGACAGGATTATATTTGCCTTTCCCATCACAAGAATATGTGATTGTTACAACCAATGCTCTTTTGTTAATTCACAGGTGGGGGGGTTCTTTATTTGATTCCATCAGTAGATGGTCCATGCAAGGTAAATTTGACTGTTGATCAGCTAGAGTTGTTTATTTTGCATGGTGTGCTTCTTGTCCAGCCTATTACATCAGGAAAACCAGCAATGCATTCAATAAAAAAATATACCGGCATAACTACAGTGTTACTAAATAGGACAATAAGAGTGCATTGGTGAGGCATTCTATTACGTGTGTAGACTTTTAGAAGTTTAACTTTTGTATTAAATGTGATTATGTCAAGGATTAGAACTTTCTTTTGTACTAGGAAATGATTTGGCGATTGCGACTTGATGCCAACAATTACCCCAGTTTAAATGACTCCATTTCAATAAAGAGTGAATTAAAAACAGGTCATCTAGAATTTGATACATATTATACTGTTAGATTTAGTTTGATGATACGAATGTAATTAATTCCATGTATGAATAGCATTTACCTCACTGATTGCTTTTAATTCCTTGTATGAATAGCATTCACCTCACTGATTGCTTTTTCATTTTCAGTATCCTAATGGGTTTAATATTTGTATTAAGTTTATTGTTGTTTTTTCTTTTTCAAAACATCAATTGGCTCAGTAATTATGCTAAGTTCTACTCGTGATTGGCTGTTTCTGGGAGGTTGGTGTTTGGATAAGGTTTATCATTTGCCAATTGACTTTTACTTATTACTCAGTCATTCTGAAGATGTCATTTTATGATGAAAGCACTTAACCTGATTTTAACATTCAATATTAAAAGTACCTGGTTTTGAGTACGGTGTTATTCTGTTATTCTTTTTTTTTTTTTAGATTAGATGTAATGCTTATATGACACACACTTATCATGTGAGGTTCCTAGCCAAAGTATGCATGGAGGGAAGTGGCATAGCTACAGGTTGTGCCACCCAGGGCTGTCTTTGAGTCTGCTGCCCCTCCCCCCTCACTGACAAAATCATGGTCAAATGGGACTCACCATATACAATCCTAACCTCCTGCAGACATTCCAGTGTCCCATCACTTGGCTATTTCTCCCTATTTACCACAAACACTAATGTGCATACTGCTTTATTCTTCACTTCTACAATGATTCAATGATTATTTGGATTTCATTTAAAACTTTTGTTTTAAATTTTATAGTACAAACACAAATAGACATCTGTTAAACAAAGCAATACAGTCTCACAATGAAAACAGACTTAGCATTAAAACTTCTTTGCCCTTGAAACTCACATTCATTGAAACAACACTGAAACCCACATTCAAAGAAAATGCATCTGGCCAGTGGCAGATAAACTTTCCTTTGGGCTGTTTTCAAATCATAGGCCCCTTTCACACAAATTTAAGACCATACAAACATACATGTGTTCTTTGATTCACCTTCTTGATTGTACTAAATTACATTCCTTGTATACTACAGCACACTTGTTAGACCACATTTTAAATTTATTGTTTTGAACATTTTTCTATTAAGCAATGAACTAATAATGACAAAACTGCCCAATTCAGAACATTTCGATCAGAAAAGTCTACTTCAACTTCTTCGATTATAATCCACCAATATCAGTTAATATGCACAATCTCTGCAAAAGTAAAAGTCATTTAAATAATTCCACATTAAAGAGATCTCTAACTAATGAGGAGGTTGCTGTTAGCAAACAACTTTATATTTCATTGTTTCATCTACAAATAAAGTGCCTGTTGCTTCTGAAGAATAAATTGCCTATATTACATTAATACAATTGATAAGTTAGCAATATTGCAATAGGGAATGGATGGCAAACTGATAACAGGTTCATAGTTACTAGGTATCTCAGCCAAAGAAGGGCATTCTCAGTACTGCAGCATCCACCCCCTTTAAAAGTACAACACAGTACACAGTGTTAGCAATCCATCGACATACTATAGGGGTAGAACCCACAGCCTTCTGCATCAAATGCAAGTACACTACCTATTGTGCTACTAACAATACAAACACACTTGGCATAAGCAGAACTAAACTTTTCTTCCCTTGAAGCTGTCAGCTCCTTGTAAAATCCATTTGACACTCAACTACATCTCTCATGTTTGCAGCACACGAAATCTGGAAAAAAGCCAAAATTTATCTGGGGGGGGGTGCCCAAAATCAGGGACACATTTTAAACATTGCTTGCATAATCT